>NW_004797856.1:444140-445889 GCF_000002075.1 Aplysia californica | reverse complement strand
TTATTTTATTTATTTATTTATTTTTCCTTATTTTACCTATCTGTTTATTTTAGTGACGTTCGGTGCTTTGTGGCTACGCCCTTTGTTTAGCAAAGTCAGGTCCCATTTAGTGAGTACACAAACAGACACGGGATTCCCTCATTACCTCTAGCTGGCTAGTTCACAGCTGTGCTCTACTGCTGCTTTTTATGGCCGCGTCATGAACGGGAATTTCTTTTGCTTTGCTCAAACTCAAAATAATTTGGTTATATATGGAAGTCACAAGGGTGGTTAGAAGAAAGGTAAAAGAATACAGCCCTGTGCTGTATTGCTGATATTTGTGAGCAGTGTATCATTATAAGGAAGAAAATGATGAAATCTGGGATTTTGTGTATCATTATAAAGAAGATAACGATGAAATCTGGGGTTTTGTGTATCATTATAAGGAAGAAAACGATGAAATCTGGGGTTTTGTAAAAAAAAAAAAATTTGAAACTTATTCAACTTTTTGTAAGTTCCATGACTTGGAAGTGTGAATGCACACTTCACACTTCACACACAACTGAATCTTGTAATCCTTACATTTGGGTTATTTTGTAAGAAGAAGTCATCATTTGTATAATTTATCCTTGCTGTTTAGTTTTATGAAAAGCTCCCAACTGTTTAAGACCCTTTTTAACCCCTCCTAGTTGACATTACGAGGGCTTTTACTTCACGGAAAATGTGATTTTTTAGTCACAAGGCTTGCTTTAGGTAAATGCACACAAGTATATATCCTTAGCAAAGACGTTTGCAGTACGTGGCGGAAAATTTGATTTTCTTAGTCACAAGGCTTGCTTTAGGTAAATGCACACAAGTATAATTATATCCTTAGCAAAGACGTTTGCAGTATGTGGCTTCAAAAACAATGATATGCCTATGAAAATATTTCACTTAAATATGTCATTACTTAATTATATTGGTAAATTAATGAAGAAGTTCGTAGTGTTTGTATAAATAGAATAAGAAGGACCCTTGTAGAAATGTGTTTGTGCCTAAAGAAAGGTATCAGAAGTCGCCGCAGACCATCTTGAGCTACAGGCTGATAATGACAAAAATCACTTTTTAATCAAAATGTGTTTCCATAAAAAAATAATGGTTCCACCAATCTTTTTAACAATGTGATAAAGGAGTTTTCATTGATTTGACTTCTAAATATTTTATATTAAATAATTTTGAGACTAGGGTATTTTTTAAAGAGATATTGAAAACTGCTTCTAAAAGGTGTTAAAATCTATTCTTGTAAGCATGTTTTCTCTTCCCCGCTATGTTTTACCATCGAATTCTAATCGTGGTCTTGGTGTCATGTCAACTGAATGCCAAATTGGAAATGAATTTTCCATCAATAGATAGGCCTACATAAAAAACAATGGAATAATAGTTTTTTTCAAGTTTGTATGTGTTTTAAACTTAAAAACGAATTTCCACAAAATTAGATCTTTATACCCTACCTCACAAAATGTGCAATATCTCAAAAACTACTTGAGATATCTCAAAATTAAAAACAACAACCCTGTTTTCAGCATTCAATTTCCTATAATGTGCAACCCATAACTCAAAATGGGTCAACATCCGACCTTTGGGTACCTTTCTTTAGGCACACACACATGTGCTCGTGGAGGTCTGACGTTGAGATTCCCGGAACAGGAATGTCTTTGAAAACTTAAACTTATCCCCACTGATGTTGAATGCACCCTTACTTACTTACTTACCTGTTACACCCTTCAACCC
>NW_004797856.1:441831-443935 GCF_000002075.1 Aplysia californica | reverse complement strand
TCCACACCCGCACAGTAATATATATATATATACACACACACTCACACGCACACACTGTAATACTCACACACACACAGTAAAACACACACACACAGTTAATTGCACACAAACACACGCATTCACAAACATGGTGTACCATAACATCACAGATTCTGTTTGAGTATTTTCCAATGAATGGTTGTTTGTGGAAGATTAATTACTGAAATTCACTTTTCTGCGGATGTTTAGTAGAGTGAGCCACTGAAAGATCTTACTTTCTTCCTTTCCTCATGTTTCTCCTTTACTTTCTGTCCTCTTGTTTCTTATTTACTTTCTGTCCTCTTGTTTCTCCTTTAATCTCTTTCCTTCTGTTTCTCCCCTCTTCTATCATACTTATTTCCCCTGCAATAGATGGCTGTTGTGGTTTATAATACTTCATCACTCAAACTGTTGTAGCCTTTACTTTTTCATTATATATATATGGAAACTTTATATAACATATATATGAGTGTTTTATAATATGGTCGCTTTTGATGACTAGCGGGCTAACCCAGATTTCAGGGGTTTCCAGAAATCTTGACCTACACCAAAAGTGGGCATTGTCCTACCTCTAGGAGAAGTTTGGTTTCATTGGTGTGTATATTTGTTTAGTTATAGAGGATTCTCCCCATGTCTGTTAAAGAAACTGAACAAGGGGCAAAAACTTTACCTTCGATTTTCTCCACAACCTGGGCTCTAGAAAAAGTTCAACGCCCTAGTTATCGAGAAAACTGTCCTTGTCTTTTATTAAAGAAACTGATTTTCTCCAAACAGCTTTTTTCGGGATAGTCGGCTTGTCCTTAAAAGCGTCCATATTATGATATGATGTGGGCCAATGGTCTTTAGCACTGAAGAAACTCACTCACTTAAACTGTAAGAACGACACATTCTAAAAAAAGCACCGTTGTGAAGTTATTTATCTCTCAGTGTACCACCTCAAGACTAGAATTCCTGTAGAAGGTCTTTTTGACTTTTAAACACTCAATAATGAAGTAAAAAAAAAAAAGCTGTGACATTTGAAAGGGTGTCATAATATTGGACAGTTTTCTTCTCAAGGTAACTAATATTGGGATCATATTGTTGTGGTTGGAGAGTGCCCCTGAAAGGTTCTTTTTTCTTTCCTACAGTTTTGTTTTAATTTTTGGGGGTTTTTTTTTTTCATCTGTCTTTTTTTTCTCCTTGGTACTAAATGACTGCTTTTGTTTACTGAAATACACTCCAAACAGTGAGGGGGGGGGGGGGGGGGGGGGGGAGAAGGGAAGGTCTTACCTGTTAATGTATCTCTTAGAATGCAGCAGTGATGAAGAAAGTTCACAAGTTCCCCCTCAAAATTTGCTGCCCATTTCTTACTCTCCATCATTGTACATATCCCGCTGCACAGTCTATTTATAGACCTGTACTTGTACTGCCCACATGGCCACCTTACCGCTGTTATATTATGCCAAAGGCCCAGGAAGTTGTCTCACTCACAAGGCAATCCCCAATGTCCGGGTCGGATGTGGGAACAACTTTTTACTTTACTTTTACTGCCCACATCCCCTGTCCTAGTCAGCGTGTTTTCTTGTCTGTCTGCCTGCCTGTCGTTTGTCCGTAGTGCGGGAGTGTTGTCGACACACGCACTGAACGTTTGCCACGCACCGCTCATCATTGACACACACACACACACACACACACACACGCACTGAACGTTTGCCACGCACCGCTCATCATTGACACACACACACACACACACACACACTGAACGTTTGCCACACACCGCTCATCATTGACACACACACTAAACGTTTGACACACACACACTCACTGAACGTTTGACACACACACACTCACTAAACGTTTCACTCTCACACACATACACACACATACACTGAACGTTTGCCCAAGCACTGCTCATCTAGTCCGGCACCCTCAACGCTGTTCCAACATCTGCATGTATTGTTAGAGTGATTCGTCACGGAGTAGACACGCAAACCTTTGTTTTGTAGTAATCGTAGAATCACTTCACTGTTTGTAAAATGTTGTCTTACTTGTCTTACTTGCCACTGTGTTGGGGTCACTGCAGTCGGAACATTTCCATCTCTGCCCC
>NW_004797856.1:438950-440943 GCF_000002075.1 Aplysia californica | reverse complement strand
CAAATTTTGCTAAATTATGCGGTGTTCATAAAACCGCGGGGACGGTCTTACTTAGTCCACAGTTTTACATGGGGTGAGTATCGGGTCTTGCTTGCTTGAAAGAAGGGAACAAATAATTTATGAATGAGAGCACGTCATATTGATTTGGATGAATAGATAGTGTTTTTAAAAAGATGCTTTGAGAAATTTGATTTGAAAGTTGGGATGATATGTCACTAGCCACCATAGTGTGATCCTACAGTACAATGACCAAGCTATTTATTTTTAAGCTTAAATTAATTTGAGAAATTTGATTTGAAAGTTGGGATGATGTGTCACTAGCCACAATAGTGAGATCCTACAGTACAACGACCAAGCTATTTATTTTTAATAAGCTTAATTTAAATTAATTTGAGAAATTTGATTTGAAAGCTGGGATGATGTGTCACAAGCCACAATAGTGAGATCCAACAGTACAGTGACCATTTCTTACTCTCCATCACTGCACATATCCCTCTGCGCAAAATCAATTTATAGACCTGTACTTGTACTGCCCACATGACCACCCTACCGTTGTTATTTATTTTTAAGCTTAAATTAATTTGGGCCTCAGTTAAGTTTTAAATGGAGGAAACGGTAAGTAAGTAAGTTAATTCAGTGCATAAGGATATTTATTGGCCCGCATCATGTCATATGAAACGCTCGTTAAAAAAAAAATGAAGTAAATGGAGGAAAGTGGACATGAAAGATTTCAAGTAAGGCGCTCTTAAAATTTCCCCACCCCACCCTCCCCTCCCCATCCCGCCACTCGACTCAAACAATGATCAGCAACATGCCAGACGTTATGTCAATATGGGTCAGGTACACCGTTATACAGGGATGTATATCTTCTGGCTTTTTCCGTTTTGTCCGGCCGGTTTGCCATTTGGGCCCCAGCTTTTAACAAAAGTCTACTATAAATAATACATGTTATATATATACTAAACAGAGATTATTTGTTGTAATACAGGGAAAGAAACAAATATAATTTAGTCTCAATGTATTTTTATTTCAGTCAGTGCGTGCGCGCCGTATATTTTCCGGCTTTTTTTTTTTCAAAACCTGTTTACATCCCTGGTTATATATTGTGTTGCAAGTGCCGTAAAACACTTAGTAAAACTAAACGCTCTACGTATTGGTTTGTTGTGTCCATTTATTATTGATGGTATTGTGGCGATGGTGTGGTTGTAGAGAAACTATTCAGACTACATGCTTTCCCGTATCTGTACGTCGTGTTTTGCTATTGCATCCTACGATGTGGGGGACTCTGTGTCGTGACTTTCCAAAGAGGAAATTTACTCGTTAATCTGATCCGTACGCTTTGCATAGCAGTCTGTCAAAATGATTTTTTGAGAAATACTGAAAGTTTCAAAGAGATCTTCGTACTAGAAGTATTCTAAAATGTGAACAATACAACCTCGGGGGTACCAAATGACCCCAGGGTATTTGGATAGGGTTAACCTACCTGTGAACCCTAGCCGCCAGTACACCGGTGGGGGAGACTCTTATCTCCCACCCGGCACGCCGGATGCAAAAGGCACATGGAAAACAGTGTCCTTTTAGGTTTGGTAAAAGTTTGACGGCACTTGCAACACAATAAGGTCATATATAAGTGCCGAAGATTAGGGGTGTTACAAGAGAGTGACAAGCATAGAAAAAAGGAGGAGAGATCAGGACGATAGATGTTTGATAGGAAAGGAGCAGTGAACCACACAAGAGCACCCGCCATCCTCCCTCAAAAATGTTTTCTACTCAGGACGTTGTTGATTGTCTTGAAGATGTTTCTGAATTAGATGCTGGTAATGACGACTACCCTGAGTGGGATAAGCTGTCCCCGTCGTTTTGTGCAAGAAAAATGCTGAAATTATGCAAACTGAGCCCAAAAATGTGAAGTTATGCGATTCTGTTAATAATTAATTTGAACAAAGAATGATAAGGAAAATTTTTAGAAATTATGAAAAAAATTATCAAATTT
>NW_004797856.1:435928-437946 GCF_000002075.1 Aplysia californica | reverse complement strand
TACCCCACTCCCCTTTCTCTCGTATAGACCAAATCTCTTAAATATTACGTTCCTTCTTCATAGTCATAGACTGTCTCTCCACCCCCCGTTCCCAAGTGTGTGTGTGCGTGTGTTTGCTTGCACTTGCATGTGTGTTTGTTTGTGCTTGTGTTTCAGCTGGCCAGAGCTTTAATACAAGTGTGTTGAGCTCATAGCTCATTTTTTTTTCTGGTTTTTTTTTTTGATGACTAGATATTGAATAAAATTATGTATGACTTGCAACGATAAATAAACTATTTTTTTAAAGTGCATAAGTGTTGTTTTGTTGCCTTTATTTTTCAAAGCCCACTTTGCTTCCGTTTTGTTGATTTTGTCAAATATATTTTTAGAGCCTTCATTTTTCATTTTCTCCTTTGCTTTCATTTGTTGTTTTAGATAACTTTTTCGTTCAGGTTTTTTTGTAAGTGTTTAAAAAACTTTTTCATGTAAATAACTGATAAATAAGCAGTGAGAACATTTACCAGTGAGTAATGTTTCAAGGAACAGGACATTTGTGTCACGATGTGGTGAAATCAGGCGTTCGTCAATTTTGAGGCATATGGAGTTATTGGTATTGTTTTAAAGCCTGTCCATTTGCCTTGCTTTTGGTTTTTCAAATGTCCATTTAACTTGGGTACAAGTCAAGGTGTGGTTTCAGAGGTAAATTTAGTGAGAAAATGGACGCTAAAGTTGAGTTATTTTCCTTAGCTTTAGAGTCCGTGGAAACTAAAATTTACATCTTTTATGCCTTTAATCGAAGTTTTTCAATAACATCCACACAGAAATGTGTTCATTAATGGGCATGAAAGGTCTTGAGCCAAAAATGAAATATTCGATAGAAATTGAAAAATATGTGGCAAAATGCCAGTATCTTCAATTTGATTATTTTGACGAGTGCCTGATTTCACCACGCTGCCTCAGTTTTATTAGAGCCTTCATTTCCTTTACTCTTTGCTTTCATCTGTTGTGTTTAGATGACTTTGTCGGTCAAGAGTGTTAGGAAACTTTGTCAGGTAAAGAACTGATACATAAGCAGTGGGAACATTATTAGTGAACATATTTTGTTTTTATTGCTTTTTTTTTTTGTTAAATTCTAAATCAACCATTTCAAAGAAACGGGCATTTGGTGGGTGCTCCAGTAGACCTGCCAGTGTGATCTTTTATTTGGTCGCTTTTAAATTAAGGACAAGCGGGCTAACCCAGATTTCGGGGGTTTCCAGAAATCTTGACCTTCATCAAAAGTGGACATTGCTCTTCCTATAGGAGAAGTTTGGTTTCATTGGTGTGTATATTTGTTTGGTTATAGAGAAAACTCTCTTTGTCTTTTAAAGAAACAGAAACAGGGGTCCAAAAAACTTTACCTTAGATTTTCTCAAAACAGCATTTTTCAGGATAGCCTTCTTGTGCTTAAAAGCGACCATTTCTGCTTCTTTTTGGTGTTCTTTCTAATTGGTCCTGGTTACCTGTATTGTGATGTTTTGTCGTAAACTAAAACTCATTTTACTTCAGGGGAAAATAAAATCCAGAAATGTTACTGTATTCGTTAAATGTCATTATTTTTTTCGTGGTGAATTCCAGATTCGATTTTGGGCTGGCTTTTTATTTAAGTGGGTGCTACTGACAGATTCCCTACTTTTTTTCTTTGACTGTTAGGTTTCTGTCTTTTTTTTTTTGTGGCACTAAATGGCAGTTTTTGTGTGGAAGTGTATGTCTTCACGCCAAACTAGAATTTTAAAACAAAAGTGGATGTCGATGTGTTGTGAACGTTCGGAGGTTGTGATTGTACTTCAAATGAATTTGGGACTCGAGAGCATTAGCAGCATCATTTCCTTTTTGAATTTTAGAAATTTTTAGGTTCATCTTGGAGGGTTTATAAAAAAAATGAAATTGAAAGAAGGGAGAGTAATGTTGTCATTTCTTTGTTCACCTGTATTTGTTTTATGCCATATACAATCCTTGCACTTTTTTCCATGCGCTTGAAATAACACATGACATATGTG
>NW_004797856.1:434207-435828 GCF_000002075.1 Aplysia californica | reverse complement strand
GTGCTTAAAAGCGACCAGTTCCGCTTCGTTTTGGTGTTCTTTCTAATTGGTCCTGGTTTCCTGTATTGTGATGTTTTGTCGTAAACTAAAACTCATTTTACTTCAGGGGAAAATAAAATCCAGAAATGTTACTGTATTCGTTAAATGTCATTATTTTTTTCGTGGTAAATTCCAGATTCGATTTTGGGCTGGCTTTTTATTTAAGTGGGTGCTACTGACAGATTCCCTACTTTTTTTCTTTGACTGTTAGGTTTCTGTCTTTTTTTTTTTGTGGCACTAAATGGCAGTTTTTGTGTGGAAGTGTATGTCTTCACGCCAAACTAGAATTTTAAAACAAAAGTGGGTGTTGATGTGTCATGTTGTGAACGTTCGGAGGTTGTGATTGTACTTCAAAAGAATTTGGGACTCGAGAGCATTAGCAGCATCATTTCCTTTTTGAATTTTAGAAATTTTTCGGTTCATCTTGGAGGGTTTAAAAAAAATGAAATTGAAAGAAGGAAGAGTAATGTTGTCATTTCTTTGTTCACCTGTATTTGTTTCATGCCATATATACAATCCTTGCACTTTTTTCCATGCGCTTGAAATAACACATGACATATGTGTCACGACGCGGTGGAATCAGGCTCTCGGCAAAATAATCAAAGTGAAAAAACTTGTATTTTTCCACAGGTTTGTGAATTTTTATCAAATTTTTGTTTTTTGGCTCAACACCTTTCATGCCCATTAAAAAACTCATTTCCTCGTGGGTTTTTCTGAAAAATGTTGATTAAAGGCACAAACAATGTAAATTTTCAGTTACCACGGACTATAAAGATAAGGTAATAACTAATCTTTGGCTTTCATTTTCTCACTAATTTTACCTCTGAAAACAGGTGACCCTCACCTCCTTAATTCACAAATATCTCGACTTGTATTCAAGAAAAATGGATATCTATTTCAACCAAATAAAGACAAGGGAACAAGCTTTAAGATGATGCCAATAATTCTACATGCCCAAAAATTGAGGAGAGCCTGATCCCACCACGCTGCCTCACATATGTGTCACAACGCGGCGGAATCTGGCTCTCGGCAAAATAAGGAAATCAAAGAAATTGGCATTTCTCTGATCTTTGGGCTATTTTTTTTCTAATTTTCTTTTTTTGGCTCAACACCTTTTACATCCTTTTAAAAACACATTTCTGTTTTGATTTTACTGGAAAACATCGACTACAGGCACCAAAAAAATGTCAATTTTCAGTTTCCCAGGGCTCTCAAGCTATGGAAATTACCGATGAAACTTTGGCGGTCATTTTCTCGATAATTTCACCTCTGAAACGGGGCGAACCTGATCTCGTTCAATAGAAAATATTTCAACTTCTATTCATCATAAATGGATATTTTTTTCACCAAAAGCCAGGCAAATGAACAAGCTTTTAAGATGTTACCAATAACTCCACATGCCCAAAAATTGACAAGCGCCTGATTCCACCGGGTCGTGACACATATTGATTTGTGTTTGAGTCGTACAGCTATTTTTTGAAGGAACAGCCAGTCGCAAAAAACGTTGGCGTATCTATTTTTGGCTTTAAAAAATCTGTCGAGCATGCTCGTCTTACAAATGGCAACTTCCTGTTCCCCTTTT
>NW_004797856.1:432940-434107 GCF_000002075.1 Aplysia californica | reverse complement strand
TTTTTAGGTTCATCTTGGAGGGTTAAAAAAATGAAATTGAAAGAAGGGAGAGTAATGTTGTCATTTCTTTGTTCACCTGTATTTGTTTTATGCCATATACAATCCTTGCACTTTTTTCCATGCGCTTGAAATAACACATGACATATGTGACACGACGCGTCGGACTCAGGCTCTCGTCAAAATAATCAAAGTGAAAAAACTTGCATTTTTCCACAGGTTTGTGAACTTTTATCAAATTTTTGTTTTTTGGCTCAACACCTTTCATGTCCATTAAAAAACTCTTTTCTGCGTGGATTTTTCTGAAAAACGTTGATTAAAGGCACAAACAATGTAAATTTTCAGTTACCACGGACTTTAAAGATACGGTAATAACTAATCTTTGGCTGTCATTTTCTCACTAATTTTACCTCTGAAAACAGGTGACCCTCACCTCCTTCATTTGCAAATATCTCGACTTGTAATCAAGATAAAAGGATATTTTTTTCATCCAAATTAGACAATTGAACAAGCTTTAAGTTGATACCAATAACTCTACATGCCCAAAAATTGATGAGAGCCTGATTCCACCACGCTGCCTCACATATGTGTCACAACGCGATTGAATCTGGCGCTCATCAAAATAAGGAAATCAAAGAAATTGGCATTTCTCTGATCGTTGGGCTATTTTTTTTCTAATTTTCTTTTTTTTGGCTCACCACCTTTTATATCCTTTTAAAAACACATTTCTGTTTTGATTTTACTGGAAAACGTCGATTACAGGCACAAAAAAATGTCAATTTTCAGTTTCCTAGGGCTGTCAAGCTATGGAAATTACCGATGAAACTTTGGCGGCCATTTTCTCGATAATTTCACCTCTGAAACGAGGCGAACCTGATCTCGTTCAATAGAAAATATTTCCAACTTCATTTCATCATAAATGGATATTTTTTTTCACTAAAAGCCAGGCAAATGAACAAGCTTTTAAGATGTTACCAATAACTCCACATGCCTAAAAATTGACAAGCGCCTGATTCCACCGGGTCGTGACACATATTGATTTGTGTTTGAGTCGTACAGCTATTTTTGAAGGAACAGCCAGCCGCAAAAAAAGTTGGTGCATCTATTTTTGGCTTTTAAAAAAAATCTGTCGAGCATGCTCTTGTCTGTACAAATGGCAACTTCCACTTT
>NW_004797856.1:428402-432823 GCF_000002075.1 Aplysia californica | reverse complement strand
CCCCCCTTTAAAAAAAAATAAATTCTGATGTCTCTCTCCAAGACAACCCCACTGTTTAATAAGACGGCCACTTTTCTCTGGAACGATCTGTCCCCGTGGTTTTATGTACCCGGAATAATGTAGCAAAATGTGATCATTTTTTGCATAATTTCTGATTATTTTCCTGTATCATTCTTTGTTAAAATTAACAGGATCGCATAATTTCAGTGGGTGGTTGGCTGGTGCTCTGGTGTGGTTTGCTCCTTCTTTCCTATCCAACATCTATCGTCCGTATCTCCCCTTCTTCTTTTTTTTGTTTGTTACTTTCTTGTAACACCTCTAATCTTCTGGCGCTCGTATGACCTTATGCAGTTGCGAGCGCCGTAAAACCTCTACTAAAGCTAAAAAGCATAATTTCACATTTTTGGGCTCAGTTTGCATAACTTCAGAATTTTTCTTGCATTAAAACGACACGGACAGAACAAAGGGTGGCTGTCTTGCTTAGACAGAGACGACTGTTGTTCCAGAATATCTTTCCGTACACCTTCAATCCCCACTAATGTCATTTTTGCTAACTGCATGGTCTTCACAATGGTTCAACAGTTTGTTGTCTCAGAACTATTTTTGTCCAAAGGGAGGCGTAAAAGAACTACACTATATATATATATAAAGACCCAAACTCATTTATTTCGCAGTTCAGTAAGTCAAATTACAGAACTATTGTTTTTAGCTGTTGTTACGCAAAGTTGTTTGAGCTAGGTCTACGCCTAACAGGTTTGTTTGTTTTTTGGGGCAAATGCAGAAAGTCATATGAGTGCATGGGACATATTAACCCTATCCGTACGCCCTGGGGTCATTTTGTACCCCCGGGGTTGTATTCTTCACAATTTGGAATACTTCTAGTGCGAAAAAATCTCTGAAATCTTCAGTATTTCTCAAAATATCATATTTTGACAGACTGCTATGCAAAACGTACGGATCGGATTAACGAGTAAATTTCCTCTTTGGAAAGTGGTGGCACAGAGTTCCCCACGTCGTATGGATACGAAAGTAAAACACGACATACTGATAGGGTTAAGTAAAGAGGCACTTTGGACAAAATAGTTCTGAAGTAATGAGTTGTTGATGAGTTTACTTTTGGTGGCTTGATTCTCACTTAGTAGCAAGCTGTTTTCTGACATGTGTGAAATGGTGTTGCTTTCTCTATTTTTGCACGGTTGTCATTTTTGTAATCCTTGGTTTATAACAAGGTGTATGGCAAATTGGTCGCTTTTAAGCACAAGGGGGCTATCCCGATAAATGCTGTTTTGAGAAAATCGAAGGTTATGTTTTTGGATCCGATCCTTATTCAGTCTCTTTAAAAGACAAGGAGAGTTTTCTCTATAACCAAACAAATACACCCACCAATGAAACTAAACTTCTCTTATGTTATAGGTAGGACGATAGATGTTTGATAGAAAAAAGAAGCAACAAATTACACCAGAGTTCCCACCAACTGCCCACGCTCCTTTAAAAAATTTTTTTTTTCTTTTTTTTTTTTTTACCAAAGTGTTTTACAGTGCTTGCAACTGCTTAAACTAACATCCCAGTCCACCTGAGCTGGCAGTTACTGGCAAGGCGGTAGCAGCCCACCTCCTAAATGATCTGTTTTAGTTTTTAGTTTTAGTAGAGATTTTACGGCGCTCACAACTGCATAGAGTCATATGAGCACCAGGAGATTAAAGGTGTTACAAGAGAGTAACAAACATAAAAATGAAGAAAGAGAGATAAGGACGATAGATGTAGCTAACTGTTTGAAATTGCATCAACGGGGATGTCGTATATAATTTACTAACATCGGTCACATACATTTTTGGGTAGTAAAGACTTTTCTGTTGACATCCACCCCTTGGCGCTCATATGACCTTATGCAGTTGCGAGCGCTGTAAAACCTTACTAAGTGGGTGGTTGGCGAGTGCTCTGGTGTGGTTTGCTCCTTCTTTCATATAAAACATCTATCGTCCTTGTCTCTCCTTCTTTTTTGTGTTTGTTACTCTCTTGTAACACGTCTAGTCTTCGGCACTTACGTTACCTTATTGTGTTGCAAGTACCGTAAAACTCTTACTAAAACTAAAACTACTATAATTTACTACATTTTTGGGTAGTAAATACTTTTCTGTTGACATCCACCCCTTGGAGGAGCTCATATAACCTTTTGCAGTTGCAAGGTCCGTAAAAACTCTACAAAAACAAACAAAATATTTTGGGTACCATCACCTGTACTGTTGTGTCCGGAACTTCTGTTTTTCTTTGTCCACAAAGCTAAAGACATTACCAGGAACGCTTCAGTTGAGCATTGTTGTATGTTGAAATTAAAAAGGGCAGCGACTTCTGAGTTGACATCCACCCCTTGGCGCTCATGTGACCTTATGCAGTTGCAAGCGCAGTAAGTGGGTGGTTAGCGGGTGCTCTGGTGTGGTTTGCTTCTTCTTTCCTATCAAACAAACATCTATCGTCCTTATCTCCCCTCCTTCTTTTTTATGTTCGTTACTCTCTTGTAACACCTCTAATCTTCTGGCGCTCATATGACCTTATGTAGTTGTGAGCACCGTAAAACCTCTACTAAAACAAAACGAGCACAGTAAAACCTTACTAAAACAAAAACTACAACAAAACAGCGCTGCTTTCTCTATCTGTAGATAAGTGAGAACAGCCATGTTATCTTTCCCTGCATCTGTAGTTCATAGATTAAGACTCTAGACCCCTCCTTGGGCGAGATGTGGGTTTGATTGCCGTGTGCTGAAGACATTTGTGTCACGATGCGGTGAAATCAGGCGCTCGTCAATTTTTGGGCGTGTGGATTTATCAGTATTATTTTAAATACTCTCCTTTTGCTACTGTCCTTTTGCCTTGCTTTTGATGAAAAAAATATCCATTTATCTCGGGTTCAAGTTGAGACATTGACGATTGAAGGAGGTAGGGGTGGCCTGGTTTCAGAGGTATAATTAGCGAGAAAATGGCCGCCAAAGTTTTTCAAGCTTGCTTGTTTCCAGTTGCTTGGGAGGAAATATGAGACGGCGATTATTGCACTGAAATTGACAGCAACAAGACGCTATATAAGTTTCCTGACTTGCAGGTGTTCTGGTGTGGTTTGCTCCTTCTTTTTATCAAACATATTTGTCCTGATCTCTCCTTGTTTTCATATTGTTACTCTCTTGTAACACCTCTATTCTTTGGCACTTATATGACCTTATTGTGTTGCAAGTGCTGTAAATCTCTTACTAAAACTAAACTGAAATTGATAGCAACAAGACGTTATTTAATCAAATAATTTGTCTATTTTTAGAATACACGTCTGTTTTGGTCATAGGTTCCCTATCTTCTGGGCATTGGAATTTTGTTATAGTGGTCTGCAGTGTAGCCCATTTCTCCTTTTTTTCTTCATAGCTACGTCCCAATCTATTTCCGTGAGTGGGTGGTTGGCAGGTGCTCTGGTGTGGTTTGCTTTTTCTTTCCATCAAACATCTATCGTCTTTATCTCCCCTCTTTCTTTTTCATGTTTGTTACTCTCTTGTAACACCTCTAATCTTCTGGCGCTCATATGACCTTATTGTCTTGCGAATGCTGTAAAACTCTAACTAAAACTAAATATTTCTGTTAGAATGTGACCACCGTTGTATTGATTCGATGTAAACGTCACATCAACGCCCTGTTACGGTTGTTGTGTTTTTTTCTTCGTCAGCAGTCGTTCTCTTTCGTGGATGGTTGTGTTACGGTTGTTGTGTTTTTTGCTTCGTCAGCAGTAGTTCTCTTTCGTGGATGGTTGTGTTACGGTTGTTGTGTTTTTTGCTTCGTCAGCAGTAGTTCTCTTTCGTGGATGGTTGTGTTACGGTTGTTGTGTTTTTTGCTTCGTCAGCAGTAGTTCTCTTTCGTGGATGGTTGTGTTACGGTTGTTGTGTTTTTTGCTTCGTCAGCAGTCGTTCTCTTTCGTGGATGGTTGTGTTACGGTTGTTGTGTTTTTTGCTTCGTCAGCAGTCGTTCTCTTTCGTGGATGGTTGTGTTACGGTTGTTGTGTTTTTTGCTTCGTCAGCAGTCGTTCTCTTTCGTGGATGGTTGACGTGTGCTTTGGTGTGGTTTGCTTCTTTTTTCCTATTATTAAAAACTATCGTTCTTCTCTCTCCTCCTCCTTTTTTGTGATTTTTAACTTTCTAATCTTCGCTACTTATAGGACCTTATTGTGTTGCAAGTGCTGTAAAACGTTTACTAAAACTAAAAAAAAACCCTCTTTTGCTAGTGCGGGTGTTTGCAGTACTCAGATGGATATTTGGTGGGCTCTCTGGTGTGGTTCCGTCCTTCTCTCCCATCAAACATATTATATCAGGCTTGCCAACCTTCCTGAATTTTTCAGGAAATTCCAGAATTGCCATCGTCGTTCCCAAACCTTTCCCGAGACGCCAGCGCGA
>NW_004797856.1:423491-428273 GCF_000002075.1 Aplysia californica | reverse complement strand
TAGACAAAAAGATTTGCATGTCAAGTGATATGTTTATAGAAAAAGGTTTCGCATGTGAATATCCCTTCCATACAATTTAAGTTGACATCTTTGATAGTGATTTTGTTTTATGAACGAACCGACTCATGGCTTAAGAGTCTAGTAACGTGTTGGTAGTGGGAACTGAGATCTGACTGCGACTCAGGGCTTTTCACATTTCTCTTTCTACAAACTCAAGTTTTCTCTCTGTTTCACTTCTGATAAATAGAGATCTTTTGTCTCTGAATTTCCCCTCTCTCTGTCACAGACTGTCTGGTTTTGTATCTGTCTTTGTGATTGTGTCTGTCTTCTGGCAGTCTGTTCTCTGTCTCTTTGTCTCTCTCTCTCTCTCTCTCTCTCTCTCTCTCTCTCTCTCTCTCTCTCTCTGTTTCTCCATTGGTTTGTTTAAGCTGTTTTTGTGGTGTGGGTGTTTTTTTTTTATGTAGCCTATCACAGAAGTAGAAGTGTGTGTCCGTGGCGCTCAGGAGCAATCAAAATTCCAGAATTCAGTATCTCAAAAGTTGGCAAGCCTGATATATTATTATATCTTCCTTATGTCTTCTTCTTTTCTATGTATGCCACTCTCTAATCATGGGTGGTTGGCGGGTGCTCTGGTGTGGTTTGCTTCATCTTTCCTATCAAACAGCTATCGTCCTTATAATCTCCCCTCCTTCTTTTTCGTGTTTCTTATCTTACTCTGTTCTTGTCAAACCTTTGGTCTTCGGCACTTATATTATGTATGACCTTATTGTGTTGTGAGTGGCGTAAAACTCTTACTAAAACTAAATGAAAACCTTTGCAGTTGCCTCTTAAACATGAATTGTTTTTGTTTTGATTATTATGCAAACTTTTAACTTTTTACAAATTGCTTAAAGAGTTTTTGACGTGCAATTACTTTTCTCTGAGATTATTATTCTACTACCTTGCTTATTCAATTAATTGTTGTTTGTGGGAAATTTTGTAATGTTACTGAAATATTTCCAAAGTAAGAGAAATGTATTCTGTATGTTTGGAGGCTTGGGATTATTTCTTGTTTATTCAGGACTTCTCTTCGTACGCTTGCATACGGTTTAGTTGTAGAGTGTGCAAGTGTCTCTTTTAGTTGCTTGCTTTGTAAATTGGACAATTGGTGAATGGGCCATTTGGGGCATTAGAGAGAAATGCCACCACTGGTAGATTCTTCTTCTGGACTAGTAAATCCCCTCCCCCCCCCCTGTGTCCCTGTCTGTCTGTTGTTCAGCATGTCTGCCTTGTACTGTCCCCGCAGTTTTAAGCAAAAATAATTCTGAAATTAAGCAGACTGAGCCCAAAAATGTGAAATTATGCTCTTCTGTTAATTTTAACGAAGAATGGACAAGGAAAACAATCAGAAATTATACAAAAAATGATCAAATTTTGCTAAATTATACAGGGTGCATAAAACCACAAGGACAGCCTTGAAACAATCAGAAAATATACCAAAAAATGATCAAATTTTGCGAAATTATACAGGGTGCATAAAACCACAAGGACAGCCTTGTACTTGTATCGTCCAGCACTGAATGACTATTCTGCCGTAAGCTGACATGCATTTCTTCATTTTGGCGCCAAAAGTTTTTGTTTGCTAAATGGAAAACCTTGTCAGATTACCTGTGTGAAAAAATCAAAATTGAAACTAATTTTTCAATAAATTAGAATTCAAATTTCGGAATGACTCTAGATCTATTTTTAAATGATTATTCTGACAAATATCCTTTTTATCTTAAAACTGCTTTGAAAAAAAAAAAGGTGTTTTGCCAGCTTACTTACCACTTCTGTAGTGTCTTGCGTACAGGCGTATCTCAAAGGCCACCAAAAATGACTTACGTCTGTAAGCAATACTTCCCTCGTATTGTAGTGTATTGTGGTGTTGGTGATGATTGTGTGTCAATGACTAGTACGTAGTATTCTTAGTATGGTGTCAATGACTAGTTCATGTAGTATGGTGTCAATGCAAGGTGTCCATGGAGATTGTGGTAATGATGGGCTTTTCTTCAAATTACTGTAAATGTGGGTGGTTGGCGGGTGCTCTGGTCTGGTTGGCTCCTTCTTTCCTATCAAACGTCTATCGTCCTGGTCTCCCCCTTCTCCTTTTTTATGTTTGTTACTCTCTTGTAACACGTCTAATCTTCTGGCGCTCATATGACCTAATGCAGTTGCGAGTGCCGTAAAACCTCTACCAATACATACTATCTTTTCCAGTATTTAATTTTTTTCTTTCTTTTCCTTGTTCTTTCCCAGGCCTTAATCAGAGGAATGCAGGCAGAGGGAAGTAGACTACACACAGTAACTGGACACAAGAGGGAGGTGCTTCCCCCCCGGCCTTCTAAGATGTTATAAATATTCATTAACTTAATTAATTATGTGTCCCTTGTCGACATGCACTCATGATATATGTGCATGCGTCTTTGTGAATGATTCTGCCAGTCTCGTAGGATATGAACGCAGGGCGGTCCTGAAACGATATTAATTAAGTCACGGCATAATTGTGGGTGTGTCGCTGTGCTCTGCTTTAAATGCGTGGTTGATTGCTTTGTGCATTTGCATGTGTGTATGTATGTATGTATGTATGTATGTATGTGTGTATTTGTTTATGTATGTATGTATGTATGTATGTTTGTTTATGTAAGTATGTATGTATGTATATGTATGAATGTATGTGTGCGATAATATTTCAGTTGACTGCACAAGTTATGAAATGACGACATATTAATTTGTAAAAAGTTTTTCCCTTGCCTAACCTCATTTGAAGCAAGCCTGATGTGTTTGATGTTTGTGTTCATGCCTGTGGTGTGCACATGTGTATGCGCGCTCATACGACCTTATGCAGTTGCGAGCACCGTAAAACTCTTGACTAAACATATGTGTGTGGGTAGATGGATGGGTAAATTGATCTATGTAGATATGTGTCAACACATACGTGTCCCTGTCGTTATATGCAAGAAAAATTCTGAAATTTTGCCAACTGGGCCCGAAAATGTGAAATTATTAGATTCTGTTAACTTTAACAAAGAATGATAACGGAAAACAATCAGAAATTACGCAAAAAATGATCAAATTTTGCTAAATTATGCGGGGTGCATAAAACCACGGGGACAGGTATATGTACACAGTGCATGTGTGTACATTGTCAAAGGCAGGGCAGAAGCCGTATGATACTATAATTGATAGCTTTTAAGGACAAGCGGGCTAACCCATATTTTGGGAGTTTCCAGGAATCTTGGCCTACTCCTAAAGGAGGAATTGCCCTACCTATAGGAGAAGTTTGGGTTCATTGGTGTGTATATTGGTTTGGTTATAGAGAAAACTCTCCTTGTCTTTTAAAGAAACTGAACAAAGGGCAAAAACCTTACCTTCGGTTCTCTCAAGACCACATTTTTCGGGATAGCCCCCCTTGTGCTTAAAAGCGACCAACTATGAGTGATTTTTATTAAAACTAACGTCTTTTTTTATGGTCTCTTGAGCAGCATCATTCACAGTTTTGAGATTTGTCCTGCCCCATGGAAAGTAACGCCCTGGTATTGTCTAGCCACTGTGGAAAGTAACGCCCCGGTATTGTCCCAGCCCAGCCCCATGGAAAGTAACGCCCCAGTATTGTCCCGCCCCCATGAAAAGTAACGCCCCGGTATTGTCTAGCCCCTGTGGAAAGTAACGCGTATTATCTAGCCCTTGTGGAAAATAACGCCCTAGTATTGTCCCAGCCCAGCCCCATGAAAAGTAACACCCTGGTGTTGTCTAACCCCTGTGGAAAGTAACGCCCCGGTATTGTCTAGCCCCATGAAAAGTAACACCCCGGTATTGTCCAGTCCCGCAGAAAATAACTCCCCTTTATTGTCCTGCCCTGCAGAATGTAACACCGCAGTATTTTCCAGCCTTCAAAGAGCTTAGCTAGCTTAAGTTTCACACAACTTGTGAGACAAACGGCAAACAACTTCTTTCCTTAAAAACGTGCGAGTTTACACAAGAGCATTAATTTATTGTATTTATAACTGTATCAAACTGTTAGTTAATGCTGCTTCTCAAAAATGGCTTAGGTATCCGTACGCCCTGGGGTCGTTTTGTACCCCCGGGGTTGTATTCTTCACATTCAGTATTTCTCAAAAGTCATTTTGACAGACTGCTATGCAAAGTGTACGGATTGGATTAACGAGTAAATTTCCTCTTTGGAAAGTGATGGCACAGAGTTTCCCTCGGCGTATGGATACGATAGTAAAACATGACGTACGGATAGGGTTAAGGAATGCTCAAAATGTCCATTATTATATTAATTGCAACAGAATTTCCTTACACGGCTGTGGCTCAGAAATTTGTCCAGATCAGAAAGAGACGCTTGTAAGTCCCCCTGTTTTCCCTACGTCTGTGCAGTCAGGAGCTTTGACCGTTTCGCTTCTCACTTCTTACAGCTGAACCAGGGCGTCATAATATTATAAATTATAAATGTTTGTGTCCCTCCTAGGTGCCTCCTTGTCCGTAGCTGTCTCTGTTGGTGGGTAGTTGGCGGGTGCTTTGGTGTGGTTTGCTTCTTCTTTCCTATGAAACATCAATCGTCCTTATCTCCCCTTTTTCTTTTTTTATGTTTGTCACTCTCTTGTGACACCTCTAATCTTCTGGCGCTCATTTGACCTTATGCAGTTGCGAGCGCAGTAAAACCTCTACTAAAACAAACAAACAATTTGGTTTCCATCGTGTATTTTTCATTATTTTTTAATTTGATTCTTAGGATTACTTCACATCGCGGGAAGTATT
>NW_004797856.1:402148-423171 GCF_000002075.1 Aplysia californica | reverse complement strand
ATCTATATCTATCTATCTATCTATATATCAGCATGTTATTTGTTCTCCATCATGTGTGCTTCTTACATCATGCACTTTCTCCCTGCAGTTTTAAGTTTGCTAACTTTAAGCTCAAATTTTTTTTATTAAAAACAAAATCTGGACCATCGTCCATTCCATAAATTGAGTAGTTCTACTGTAAATGAGAGGCAGCGTGGTGAAATCAGGCCCTCGTCAAAATCATGAAATGAGAGAAGTCAGCATTTTTCCACTGGTTTTGCAGTTTTTTTTTCAAAATTTTTGTTTTTTGGTTCAACAACTTTTGTAAATAAATCTATTGAGAAACACATTTCTGTGAAGACTTCAATGGAAAAGTTGGAAAAAGGCTCCAAAAATGTAAATTATCCTTTTCCAAGGTCTCTCAAGCTATGTAAGACACCAGACTTTGGCGGCCGTTTTCTGTCTAATTTTACCTCTAAAATCACGCTACTCCCACTTCTTTCAATTGCAAATATCGCGACTTGTATTTAAGATAGGTGGGTATTTTGTTTTATCCCAAGCGAGACAAATGAACAGGCTTTATAATGGTACCAATAACTCTGTATACCCAAAATTTGACGAGCGTCTGAAACGTTCTCAAGAAAAGATTGAAACTATCAGTGGGAAAAAAACATTTTCAACAAAAGATTGAAACTGTCAGTGAAAAAAACAACATATTTTCTACAAAAGATTGATACTATCAGTGAGGGAAAAACATTCTCAACAAAAGATTGAAACTATCAATGGGAAAAAAACATTCTCAACAAAAGATTGTAGTTTGAAAAAACATTCTCAACAAAAGATTGTTGTGTGAAAAAACATTCTCAACAAAAGATTGAAACTATGAGAAAAAAACATTCTCAACAAAAGATTGAAACTATGAGAAAAAACCATTCTCAACAAAAGATTGATACTATGAGAAAAAAACATTCTCAACAAAAGATTGAAACTATGAAAAAAACCCATTCTCAACAAAGTTTTGTGTTTCTGCAGACTGTGTGTGTGTGGTATGAGAGACTGTGTTATTCATACAGGTTTCTTTGAACGCAATTTTGTCGTTATATGATGATTGGTGTGTGTATTTTTTCCTGCTCCAATGCAGAAATTATATATATGAAGCAAGGAAGATGTGTAAGATTGTGAGATTTCGCCCCGGTATACTTTACGAGTTCACACGCTGTTAGCGGTAGCGTCGGTGGCATATGTGAAGGGTGCTGACAAAATGAGTTACTTCTCGGATTGAAGCCTTATTGAAATAGATACATCATGCCTATAGGTGAAGTTTTTACAGTTTAGAAGTATGAAATAATAAAAAAGCAAGTTATATTGAAAGAATGAGGCATCGATAGAAAATCAACAATTTGACCCTAGTGTCGATTTTTGGCCAATATCTCCATTTGGGGATTTCCAGAAGTAACTCATTTTGTCAGCACTTCTCACATATATGTGTGTCAAGGTGTGGTGGAATCAGGCGCTTGTCAATTTTTAGATAAAGCATATATGGGGTTGTTGGTATCATCTTAAAGCCTGTTCTTTTACCTTCTTTTTGGTGGGAAAAAATGTCCATCTATCTTGAATAGAAGTAGAAATATTTGCGATTGAAGGAGGTCAGGGTGGCTTGGTTTCAGAGGTAAAATTAGTGAGAAAATGGCAGTCAAAGTTTGGTATCGTCCATAGCCTGAGAGCTCCTGGAAACTGAGAATTTACAATTTTTGTGCCTTGAACCAATGCTTTCCAGCGAAATCAACACATAAATGTGTTTTTTAAAAGGTTATAAAAGGTGTTGAGCCAAAAAAAAAAGAAAATTAGAAGAAAAAAATTTTCTGTCGGCCAAAAAAATGCAGATTTCTTTGATTTCATTATTTTACCGAGCGCCTGATTTCACCTCAATACCTCTCATATATATATATACGTCTGGATGTGAATCAAAGCACTGTACTTTCCCTAGTGTGACGCGTTTTTTTTCACGAGAGAGATAAAAGCTCACTTGAAATGAACTAGGAAGGATGGCCCAGGACAGAGATAAATGGAAGGAGCTTGTATGTGGCCTATAATACCCTGCCAGGGGTGAAAGGCATAGATGATGATGATGTTTTTTTGGGTTTTTTTTTACAGTTCTACATAATTACACAAGTGCTTCTCTTATTAATATTATATATACATGTGAGTCGTGAGTATTGCACACCGCAACTTGGGTATGTGTGATGGTAGGTATGTCAGTATGTGTGTGTAGGCCTACTTTTTTAAAATCACGTTTGATTCTACGATATTTAGAAGTACAGTGCCACTTGAATATATGCGAGTTGTGCTGATAAAATGAGTTACTTCTCGCTGTCCAAGCATGGAGATATCGGCCGAAAATCGACACTACGGTCAGATTTATAGATTTCTAATTGATGCCATTTTGTTCAAGTCTACCATGTCTTTTATTCTTCCATACTTACAAATTGTACAAACTTCACCTATCAAGTTGATGCATCAATGTCCATAAGGCTAAAATCGGAGAAGTAACTCATTTTGTCAGCGCACCTCACGTATGTTTTGTGGGCACCCTGTAGGTCTGCTTCTATCACTCTTGATCTATCTAGCTCCATTTTAGCTATTCATTAGAAGTTGCGATGCCCGTCGTCACGTGTATGGCTCAAACTACTTGACTGTGCGGGCGGGTGCAAGATTGCGGTCTCGTTGCCCAAGTGTTCTACGGAACTTTTTTTTGTTTTTGTTCCCCGGAACTTTTTTGTTTTTGTTCCTTTTTGTTTTTGTTCCACGGAACTTTTGTGTTTTTGTTCCATGGAACTTTTACTGTTTTTGTTCCACTGAACTTTTACGTTTTTGTTCCACGGAACTTTTGTGTTTTTGCTTTGCCTGAGTAATGTTGGACACCATAATAGACAGAACACTTTGTTGGGAAGGAGCAGGGTTTTGTTTGGTTTAGTTTTGTTTTGTTATGTTTTTTTTCTTTGCAAATGCCTGGACCCTAATAATATGATGTGATGTAGTTTTGATGATTTGTGGAGGAGATGTCGTGTAGAAGCCTGTGATTTGATTGGTATATTGGTCGTTGATATATAGCTTTCACTGTGGATGGTATAGTATTAGCTGAAAAGTGGAAGAGAAGTGATATTTGATTGGGGGTTGGGGAGGGGGGGATGGAGAAGGGGCAGGGCAGAATGTTTTTATACATTTACTATTTACTCCTTATTAACACTTTCAGTACCGTCGGAGACTTTAGTTGCCCGGCCGTGGTATGGCTCACTACCGCTGGCGACTTTAGTCGGAGTCACCGACACAACCAGACACACTGAACATAATGAAACAAGGAATGGATGCACTGCACTGAAGTAATAATACCAAAGGAAGTCACTCTGTATGATAGCTGAATGGTTGATGAACCGTTCTGAATTTTTGTACCGTAGCGTGTTTTCTGGGCTGCCAAGGTGTTTCTTATTAGAAAAAAGTTCCACCATATGAGCCTTCGGTAGGGTGCTGTAGGTGTTAAACTGCAGTGTGAAACTTGAGAGATAAGATCATTAAGATGGGTCACTTTTGGCTTTATACATACCTCTGTCTCTATTATAGCAGCTACTTTCTGTTGTTACTTCTCTTGCCAGAACAGACAAATTTATGCATTCTTGATGTCTTTATGGAGCAGAATGACAGCCTTTTGCACCTCTGCCAGCCAGCAGTAACAGTATTGAATTCAATCAGTTGCAAAAATACAATGACTCGACTCAGCATTTGCAACTTGAGATTTCTATTCATCAGAGATAAGGCTTACTTTCTTTATATTATATTATATAAATTTAGTTCAATTATGATTACATACACAACATTCACACCTTATATTGTAAGGATATCAGTTTTTCATAATTTAATTTACATGTGACAAGGAGCACGGAGGGGGTGTTGTAGAAAGATTTTTAATTTTAATGGTAGAACCGAAACCCCCTTGTTCAGGTTTCTTTTAATAAACTGATTTAAAGTTCAGAGGACTTACCTTACACTTACATTTTCATTTGGTCGCTTTTAAGGACAAGCGGGCTAACCCAGATTTCGGGGGTTTCCAGAAATCTTGACCAACACCTAAAGTGGGTATTGCCCTACCTATAGAGGAGAAGTTTGGTTTCTTTGGTGTGTATTTTTGTTTTGTTATAGAGAAAACTCTCCTTGTCTTTTAAAGAAACGGAACAAGGGGCAAAAACTTTACCTTCAATTTTCTCAAAATAACGTTTTTCGGGATAGCCCCCTTGTGCTTAAAAGCGACCATTTGTAATATTTTGTGATTTGTATGGTGGAAAACCCATATGTTGCATTCATCTCATATCTTGTCAGATGAGGAATTTGTGTGGGTGGTTGGCGGGTGCTCTGGTGTGGTAGTTTGCTTCTTCTTTCCAATCAAACATCTATCGTCTTTATGTCCCCTTTTTCTTTTTTGTGTTTGTTACTCTCTCGTAACACTTCTAATCTTCGGCACTTATATGACCTCACCTTATTGTGTTGCAAATGATGTAAAACACTTACGAAAACTGAAGAAGAATTTGTCACAAGTAGGATGCAAAAACTGTGTTGCTGTAGTGCAGACGCCGAGAGAGAAAAAACCCCCATCATGTATAGCATCAACCCGAGGAGACTTACTCTTTCTATTTTGTTCGGTACAGCGCTTTATCCAGGGCATACCAGTAGTTGTAGTAGTTAATCTAATGAGTTACTGTACCTCTAAACTCTAGTCTAAGACAAATAAAGGATTTGAGTCGAAAGTTTTGCCTGTTTTGTGACAGTTTGCCTCTTTTTGATTGGCTAGGGGGTCCTGTGGCAACTAACTCATCACTAGGTGACTGCTTACTTTTTCTATTTTGTTCGGTACAGCGCTTTTTCCAGGGCATACCAGTTGTTGTAACAGTTAATCTGATGAGTTACTGTACCTGACCTGACCATCAATGATTTATTTATAGAGGCACCAGCCACTGTTACCTGTACCTCTAAGACAAATAAATGATTTGAGTCGAAAGTTTTACCTGTTTTGTGACAGTTTGCCTCTTTTTCATTGGCCTGTCCCCGTCGTTTTATGCAAGAAAAATTCTGAAATTATGCAAACCGATCCCAAAAATGTGAAATTAGGCGATTCTGTTAATTTTAGCAGAGAATGATAAAGGAAAATAATCTGAAATTATGCAAAAAATGATCAAATTTTGCTAGATTATGCGGGGTGCATAAAACCACGGGGGCAGAGTAAGTCAAAAAGATTTGAGTAGAAAGTTTTGCCTGTTTTGCGATAGTTTGCCTCTTTTTGATTTTCTAGGGGGTCCCTTGGCAACAAATCATCCCAAAATGACCTACTTTTTCAATTTTGTTCGGCACTTTATCAAGGGCATACTGCCGGTAGTAGTAGTAGTAGTAGTAAATCTAATAGTTATAGAAATTACCATAGACGAGACATTATTATTATTTGAGTGGAACGCTTTGCCTGTTTGCGACAGTTTGCCTCTTTTTGATTGGCTTGGGGGTTCTGTGGCAACAGCTCATGATCCCAAGGTGACCTACTTTTTTCTCTTTTGTTTGGTACGCTGCTTTTTCTCGGGCATACCACCAGTAGTAGTTGTTAATCTAATGAGATACTGTACCTAAGACAAATAAAGGATTTTAGTAGAATATTTTTCCTATTTGCTACAGTTTGCCTCTATTTGATTGGCTAAGGGGTCCTGTTTCAACAAATCGTCCCTAGGTAACCTACTTTTTCTATTTGTTCGGCACTTTATCAAGGGCATACTGCCAGTCGTAGTAGTAGTTGTAGTAAATCTAATCTTAATAGAAATTACCATAGACCTTATTATGATTTGGGTCATGACGTGGTGGAATCAGGCGCGCATCAAAATTTATAACGAAATCGGAGAAAAAGGCATTTTTTCACCAGCTAGTACGATTTTAATTTTATCGAATTTTTATTTTTTTGGCTCAACCCCTTCAATGTCCATGTAAAAACACATTTCCATGTGAATTTTACTGAAAAACATTGATTAAAGGCACAAAATATGTCATTTTTATCAATTTTGAAGGTCTCTTTACCAAACTTTGACGACGATTTTCTCGCTAATTTCACCAATGAAACCACGCAACCTCATTTCCTTCTATCGGAAATATTTTGACTTCTACTTAAGATAGATGGATATATTTATTTCATTAGTAGCGAGGCAAATGAAACAGCGTTCAGATGATACCACTAGCTCCAAATACCCCAAAAATTGACGAGTGCCTGATTCCACCGCGTCGTACCGCATATTTGAGTGACAGTTTTGCCTGTTTGCGACAATTTGCCTCTTTTTGATTGGCTGGGGGTGGGGGTCCTGCGGCTGTGTTTCTGACCGCTGTCTTTCCAACTAAAATAACTATGCTGTGTTGCTTGCTGTGTATCTACTCAAGAGTACGGACCGTCTCCTTACCACCACCACGTGCGAGACGAGAGATCAGATCAGCCACCATGAGGAGACTTTCACTGGGCTGGAACAGAAGTTTAGTTCATGTACCTCTTTTTTTTGTCTTTTTTTTTTTTGTCAATAGACTTGATGACATTGGAAAGAAACAACAACCAAAATGCTGTTTGTGTTATTTTATTATATGTATTATTTAAAAAAATTTTTTTTTTATAATGCATGAAAAGTCCTGCTTCTGACTGTGGTGCTCTGGTGTGGTTTGCTTCTTCTTTCCTATCAAACATCTCTCGTCCTTATCTCTCCTCCTTTTTAAAAAATGTTTGTTACTCTCTTGTAACATCTCTAATCTTCTGGCGCTCATACTCATATATAACTTTATGCAGTTGCGAGCGCCGTAATACCTCTACTAAAACTTTTTAAAAACCCAAAAACTAAGACCAAATGCTGTGTTGCTGTGTGTCTACCCAAGAGTACGGAATGTCTATCCTTACCTGTGCCCACGGTTTTATGCAATAAAGTTATGAAATTATGCAAATTGAGCCCAAAAAATGTGAAATTAGGCGATTCTGTTAGTTTTAACAAAGAATGATAAAGGAAAATAATCAGAAATTATGATTATTATGCAAAAAATGATATAATTTTGCTAAATTATGCGGGGTGCATAAAACCACGGGGACAGCTTTACCATGTGCGAGAGATCAGATCAGCCACCATCAGGAAACTTTCACTGGGCTGAGTGTCTTGCCCGAGTGGCGGCCGAAGCCTACTCTTATTGATTTTAGACGACCAGGGTATCTTTATCATGCGCAACTTGCACACGGGCCCTCCGAGGTTTTTCCCTTGTCCGAGAAGGCTAGGTGTAGATCTTTCCTACCAGAAGATCAGGGGTGCGGCTGAAAGACAGCAATAAGAAGGAGCCAAGGAGTAACAGTAGAAAAGCTGCAGAAAGAGCCAGGAGCCCAGAGGAGGGGGCAAAGGAGATGAGGGGTGGGGGCAGAAAGAGGAGACGGAAGCAGACGACAGAATATTGCTAGAGACTAGAGAGCAGGAAAGCAGGTGAAATGAGACAATTTTAGAGATGAAAATTTTTCGGTCATTACCCGGATTCGAACCCGGGACCTTTGAATGAAAGGCCAACATCTTAACCTCTAGGCCTCGAGAGTGTCTTTTTATTTTTGTGGAAGTTACCCTTGTCATTGACAAGATACAACTATTATTACTATCGACGTACGGTATGTGGTGTATTGGAAAGGCACTTCACTGACATATCATACGCAGGAGGCTTGAGGTCCATTTGTCACCAATTTGTGCGTGGGGAGGAAATAATTGTTATAGTGGAGTACATTTATCTGTGTGTTTCAGCCCAGGTTGTTGGTCCAGTCAGGGACGCTCTTTTTTTTTTGGTATGTGTCTTTCGGCGCTCGAAACTGCATAAGGTCGTATGAGCGCGCCTCCTTAATCATCCAAATTGTGGCTGTGGTGGTGTAAAAAAATACATTAAAAAAAACTAATAAAACTATTAGTTTTAGGATGAAAGACGTTTTGACAGAAAAGAAAGGGCAAACCACTTCAGCAGTACAACCACCAACCATAGACCAGCAAAAAAAAATTAAAAAACGATAGATGTGTGATAGGAAAGAAATAGCAAACCACACCAGAGCACACGCCAACCACCCACGATCACTTTCCAAAACCAAACAGAAAAAAAAGGAAAATCATTGAGGTATTATTTTATTTTTATTCAAATAACTTCATTCATAAACAGTTAATAAACATCAATGGTATGTCATAATCATAATTATTATGTACACAAGGAAGTTTTAAAGCAAACAGAGAAGTGGCAAACCCTCCCTGAACCTGTCATGTTTGTACACAGAGGAGTTATGTGAAGGCTGCCACTTCAACACAATAGGCTACATTCATGATGATACTCTTTTTTTAAAAAAAGAAAGTGTTTTAGTTTTACTGCACTTGCAACACAATAAGATTAGAGGTGTTACAAGGGAGTAACAAACAGAAAAAAAAGAGAGGGGAGAAGGATGATAGATGTTTGAGAGGAGAGGAGCTATTTGAGGGCTGCCACAGCTATTTGAAGGCTGCCACTTCAACACAATAGGTAGCATTCATTTTTTAAAAGACCCTATCCGTACGTCGTGCTTGACTATCGTATCCATACGACAAAGGAAACTCTATGCCACCACTTTCCAAAGAGGAAATTTACTCGTTGATCCGATTCGTACGTTTCGCAAAGCAGTCTGTCAAAATGATGTTTAGTTTAGTATGGGGTTTTACGGCGCTCGCAACTGCATAAGGTCATATGAGCGCGCGAAACACAAGCTGGTTGCATTCGCAACAGTTCACTGCACGGTTGGTCAACTCGTTGACTTTAAAATGTTAAAATATTAAAAAATTCGGTGTTTACAGAAATGCTGAAAGTTTCAAAGAGAACTTCGCACTAGAAGTATTCTAAATGGAGAAGAATACAGGGGTGAAAAATGCTCTCCTTAAATTCTTTACTTCTGAATGCAGTGATTGCAAAGCTGAAAAGAGAGAGATGGCCCCTCTGCTAAAATCATTCACCACCATCCCCCAAAATCATCTACTGACAGTACTGGTGCCTCCAGCTCTTCTCTGTGCACATCGACAGACAGAGGAGATTTTCAAAAGCAAGAAAGAGTGAAAAAGAAAGCAAAATCCCCTGCCCCTCCTCCTAAAGTATCAGAGAGCTCAAACAAGAGAAAACTATCTGTTGCATCAGGGAGCACAATGCCTGCACTGCAAACAAGTAAAAGAAGATAGGTGCTGACCCCAAACTCACGAAACCAAAAATCAGTGAAGTGCAGGATAAATCAAGTGGAGCTACAACTACAAGACCTCAGAAAATTGCTCCCTCCTTGACCTCCACCATGACCAAGGCTATCCGTTGTTTTCTACAGTTTTCCATTTAAAACTTTATTTTTATATTTATATTATTATAGTAGAGGGTTTTACGGCGCTCACAACTGCATAAAGTCACATATGAGCGCCAAGGGGTGGGTGTCAACAGAGAAATCTTTACAGAGAATCAGACTTACTCTGCTCTACTCTCTAGCTATAACAGCACAAGGTCTGCTTCGACTATCAAGGCACCCCGGAAATAGCGGGTCACAAGAGACTGACAAACATACAAAAGAAGTAGAGGGAAAACGACAATAGTAAGGATTAGGAAGAAAAAGCAGCAGTTCCCTGTTGTAGATCAGGCACAGTTATGAGCGTGACATGAATCAGCTCATTTACAATTCTACTGTGCTTGAACGAGAAATGTCCCCCCTTTGGGAACAGCCTAAAGACACTTCAGTCAGTGGCACTGCCCCGGGGGGTCCGATCCATTGGTTACTCAGAAGTCCCAAATGAAACAGCCGAGACACTTTTAAAGAAAAGCATAGACATGCTGGATGGACTGAGTGACGTGCACTGCGACATTCAAGAGACAGCTGACAGAGGTGAGGTTTTCAAAAATCTCCTCTCAAAGCAGAAAGTGAAAGCTCTTATGAGCGCAGAGCTGTCAACATGAAGCTATTTAACAGGAAAATGCTGGCCTACAAAAAAGATATAATCGGTGAGGATGCCACGGTACATTTTCTCTACTGCAATGCGCACTTTCTTATTGGACTTGCAGATTCCATGCTGCCGAAAAAGCCATTCGCATCACGGAAAGGGAGCTTGAGATGGAATCAGGCAAGTTAGTTAGGACAGCCCAACCAGCCGTCCAAAACTGGTGAAATGGTATAGGTTTAACGCCCCTATCAACACTATTAGGTTATTTAAGGGGCAGGACCTCCAAGTTTAACGTCCGTCTCCGATAGGACTTCCAAAATTGGAAAGAGGAAGAAACTTCAGCAAGCCGAATTATAAGGACAGCATCGGACCTCTTTGGACCTCGAGGAGACGAGAAAAATGGCTGTCGAGAGGAGTGGCTGGCCTATTGAGACAGAAGTGACATTAAATCGCATTTCACAAGCTACAAAAGTAACAGGTTCAATAACCTGTCCCAAAATGCTGTGGCAGTGTTGTTTCACCAAAACCAAGCCCTCGATTTTCTAAAACACTTTGTCAGTCATTCAAACCGTAAACATCACAGTGTTTCGGTTTCAATTGATTTGCAGGATCGTTGATGGACAGCCAAACCCCTTACGGACAGTTCCCCGCACACGTCAAGGCAATGGATGCTTCATTGAGTCGATGGTTCTCTCAACATTTTAACATATCAGAACTGCCAGATGAACCACCATTATTTGGGAGTGAGTTTGTAGACACATCAATCATTGCCAGAGAGTTTATTGAATCCAGCGACTGTAACAAAGACTTGATCTCAAAGGTATTCAAAGAAGAAATAATGGTGAAATGGTATGGGTTTAACGCCCCTATCAACACATTAGGTTATCTAAGGGGCGGGACCTCCTAGTTTAACGTCCGTCTCCGATAGGACAGAGCCAAATGGGAAGTTCGTGTAAAGTGCCTTTCCCAAGGACACAACATCGGACCGAGCTGAGGCTCGAACCTGCAATCTCATGATTACAAGTCCGGCAGCCTAACCACTAGGTTACCGACGCCACATTCAAAGAAGTTTCAAGGCAACGCACCAGAGTCTTGAAGAGGCATCTGGCAGACTTTCTTCCTGGAGGTGTGTTTGGTGATGAGATCCCAGCACACATTCAGTCAGGAATGATTAGACACATGTCCACTGACCAATCTCACTGGAGAGAGATTGTTCTGTGACTTGGATTACGATATGACGAAACGAAGAACAGCCAAGACACATCTGAGGACCACGTTGAGCACGTGGAAGCATAATGAAACGTTGAAATTTTCCGACAACAAGTCACCACAAGCCCTCCAACAGACCACGGCCTCCGGACGAAAACATGGGAATGTTCTTAAAGCGAAGGACAAGAAAATTATCAGGGATGTGAGAGAGCAAATTAAGTTTAAGATCAGTGAGAACGAACAGAAGAAACGACAGAGGGAAATGCTGGAGAAGGGAAAGCAAGCGGCACTCCTGACAGATATCCTTGCTCAAACAAGGTTCTATTGTATCTCATGTGATGTGGCTTTGTGCGTTGACAACTGTCTCGAACTCTATCACACGAAATTGGATTATTTTTTAAAGTTTTAGTAAGAGCTTTACGGCACTTGCAACACAATAACGACATATAAGTGCCGTAGATGTTTGATAGGAAAGAAGGAGCAAACCACACCAGAGAACCCGCTCAAACAAGGTACATGTACTATTGTATCTCATGTGATGTGGCTTTGTGCATTGACAACTGTTTCCAACTCTATCGACGATAAAATACTGCCCGCATTCTTTCAACATTCAAAACCAATACAAACACTATCAACATCTCAGAGAAAACATGGGGGGGGGGGGGGGGGGGGAAACAACGAATGTTTAGTCCACATTGACTTTGCAGAGAACATTACATCGGTAAACTTCACAAAGAGATACAGTCAGTTCATTTTGGAGCTTCACAAGTCCAAATGACACCCCTCACGGGCTGTTACTTTACGGCAAGAAAAGCAAACCGCGTTCTCTTTGAGGCGTGTCAGATAGCCTGCAGCATGACCCCTACCTCGCCAGTGTGGGCGTACTTGAGGACTGTATAGAAAGAAATCAAAACTAGCTACCCTGGTGTGGACACGGTTCCTTTTTTCAGTGATGGACCAACCACACAGTACAGGCAAAAGATGAACTTTTATTTATTTTCTACTGAGATCTACAACATGGCAACATGGGATTTAAGGGGGGGGGATGGAACTTTTTGGCGGCGGGACACGGCAAAGGTATCCCAGATGGTGTAGGTGCAGCAGCATAAGATAGAGCTGCAGACAACAGGGTACTACATGGGACAGACATTCTGAACAGCAAAACCTTCGTAGATCAGCTGGCAAGAACACACACTTCAGTGAATCTATATATGTGAGGCAGCGTGGTGGAATCAGGCTCTCGTCAATATAATCAAAGTGAAGAAACTTGCATTTTTCCGCAGGTTTGTGAATTTCTTTCAAATTTTTGTTTTTTGACCCAACACCTTTCATGCCCATTAAAGAACTCATTTCTGTGTGGATTTTTCTGAAAAATGTTGATTAAAGGCACAAAAAATTGTAAATTTTCAGTTACCGCGGACTCTTAAGCTAAGGAAATAACTAATCTTTGGCGGCCATTTTCTCACTAATCTTACCTCTGAAAACAGGTGACCCCACCCCCTCCTTTTGCAAATATCTCGACTTGTATTCAAGATAAATGGATAATTGTTTCATTCAAATAAAGACAAGTGAACAAGCTTTAAGATGATACCAATAACTCTACACGCCCTAAAATTGATGAGAGCCTGATTCCACCACGCTGCCTCACATATGTTATCAATGAGGAGGACACCAAAGCTGTTGAAAAAACAGACAAAAAAGCAAAACTCTGAAAACTATCCCAGGAACTATGAAGCTCCACCAAGTAATTCTTGTCGCCCCAGTGGTCGTGAAGTATAGGGATGTAAGTCGCACTTGCTCTGATACCCCTTGTGCAGATCCTATTCTTCGTGGGTACGCCCTAACACCTTGGTGCTCAGAACACATAACAGGTCTCAAACGTCTGCTGGGACATTTGAGTTACCCACTTTCAGCACTTTTTAAGGACCCCCGGGCAAGTGTTGAGTTCCTGTGTGCTGTCAGCATTGTGGACCGTTTATGAAGCCACAGCACCAGAAAATAGAGAGAGAGAGAGAGAGAAACGGAAGACAGAAGATGGAGAGGTATGGGGGAGAAAAGTCACACTGCGGCTACTGAAAAGAAATCAGACAACAAAGCCTCCAACACAACAACAACTACAACAGAAAAAGAGTTTTCCCAACATTTGGATGCCTTGAATTAAATGCCAAACCTTTCAAGAGTTGAAACAAAAATGTTCTGGACTAACACTCACAGGCATAGACAAGCCAAAACAGCTGTCAAAGGAAAAAAAAAGCAAGCTTTCAGTAGACCTCCAAGCACAAGGCAGCTATACCCCTCTGACGTGCCCGGTCCATCACGACTTCCTGAGAAGGCCAGCGCAGAAATGGCGATTCGATTGCCTTCCTCCTGGGTGTGCAATGCAAACGCAAGCATTTTTTAACACGGTGACGACAGTCATGCTGCAGAGATGAGGGTGTGCATCGTTCATAAGCTTGCCTTAAATCAAGAATACTACCTGAACAAAGGCAGTAATACAAATGACTTATTTTAATATTATGCTTGTACTTGTACGTGTATCCATCTCACTTCATTTCTTTCCAGGGCACAAAAGGAAGTTACGGTAAAATGGGCATATAACTTATATTATAAGAGCCGAAGAATAGAGGTGTTACAAGAGAGTAACACACAAAAAAAAAAAGAAAGAGGGAAGGACGATAGATGTTCGATAGGAGGAAGGAAGGAGCAAACCACACAAGAGCACCCGCCAACCACCCACAAGGTGTAAAGTGAGTTCTCATGCAAACATTAGAGCTCAAACAAGGCAGCGTTTCGCGACAGAATGCATGGCAGTTATACAAAAGGCTTGGCAGTAGAAAAATGGACAGTGCTTTCAAAGGCCGCCTTCGTTTCAAGGTGTACAACCCCAAAAAACCAGCCAAGTTCGGAATAAAAATTTATGAAGTCTGCGAGTCTGAGTCTTGGTATTTGTTGGGTATGAATGTTTACACTGGGGGAGAAGCACAGGAAACTTTTTCTTCTTTGGCTGGTTGGTCAGAGGAGTGTTGTACCACAACAAAGCTTGTGGTAGGATTGCTCGCATACTGTGGGCTGCTAGACAAAGGGCACCATGTCTACCTAGACAATTATTACGTCTCACCGGAACTCTTCGATGAGCTGCATTTACTTGGGACTGGTGCATGCGGTACAGTGAGAACCAACAGGAAAGAAATGCCTGATGCCATAAAGAAAAAAGCTGGTATCAAGCTCTCACAAGGAGAAACAATTTTTAGGCAGAGAGACAACTTATTTGCCCTCCGACATACGGACAAGCGTGACGTTCATACGCTGTCCACCATCCACGACGAAAACCTCGTCACTCTCACCAAAAAGGACCATGAAGGCAACCCGATCGTTAAACCTGAAGTGATGGTTCAGAATGTAAAGAACATGGGAGGGGTGGATCTCAGTGACCAACTTATGAAGAACTATGCGTGCATTCGGAGGTCTGTGAAATGGCGGAGGAAATTTATCATGCATCTTTTTTTGTGCTACATTGTGCAACTTCTACATTTTGTACAAGAAGACAGTGAGAAACCCTGTTGACCACTTCGAATTTAGGAGCCAGATTGTGAAATCTTTGCTGTTGGCTGCACCAGGTAACCCCGGACCCCCCAGTAGTGGCAGAGAGTTATCTGGGGTGCCAGAAAGTTATCTGGGGTGCCAGAAAGTTATCTGGGGTGCCAGAAAGTTATCTGGGGTGCCAGAGAGTTATCTGGGGTGCCAGAAAGTTATCTGAGGTGCCAGAAAGACTGAACCGAAATTTTCCCCATTTTCCAAAATATTGTGAGCCGAAGCCCGGAGACAAGTGACAGAAACCGATGAGAGACTGTGTTATGTGCAATGTTCCCAAATCTGTCAGAAATGGCTGTAAAAGGACACAAACATCATTTGAATGCAAGCACTGCAAGGTTCCCCTCTACATTCCACAGTGTTTTGAAGCTTTTCACACAAAGTTGGAGTACAAACCGAGAAACTAATGGATAATTTCTCGTAGATCAGGAAAAAGTGAGTACAAATATTTTTGTTTGCTCACTAAATGTTGTGTTCATGTTATAGTTCATTCATTTCTCTTTATTTTGGTGCATGATGTATGTCTCTATCTTTTATTATAGTATTTTTTTAATGACTTTTTTTTCTAACACCACTGGGTTACAACAGAATAGCCTCAAAATAATCCGCCCGGTGAGGGGAACAACTATAGCCTTTTTTTTGTTTTTGTAAAGTGTTTAACGGCGCTCGCAACTGCATAAGGTCATATGAGCGCGCGGGACACACCTAATATTTTCAGTTGGTAGGAAATTTTGAATTTTGCCCGGGTGGCAGCCAAAGCCTACTCTTATCGATTTTAGACCACCAAGGGATCTTTAACCTGTGCACCTTGCACACGGGCCCTCCGAGATTTTTCGCCCTTGTCCGAGAAGGCTAGGTGTAGATCTTTCCTACCAGAAGATCAGGGGTGTGGCAGAAAGACAGCAGTAAGGGGGAGCCAAGGAGTAGCAGTAGAAAGGCTGCAGAAAGTTTCAGGAGCCCAGAGGAGGGAGCAAAGGAGGTGAGGGGGTGGGGGGCAGAAAGTGGAAATGAAAGCAGACAACAGAACAACTATAGCCTTGATAATCCACCACCCAAAGAGCTAACTGTCCTGTAAATCTTTCATCATGTCTAGATCTAACTTCACTACGAGCTGAAAAATAATTTTTGTTGTTGAAACAACCTGATTTAGACAGATTCTGTGTGAGAGCATGTGTGGACACAGGTGTTGTGCACTGGGAAAGAGCGATGGGAAAAAAGTGTTAACCTTATCCGTACACCCTGGGGTCATTTTGTACCCCCGGGGTTGTATTCTTCACATTTTAGAATACTTCTAGTACGAAGATCTCTTTGAAACTTTCAGTATTTCTCAAAAAATCATTTTGACAGACTGCTATGCAAAGCATACAAATCGGATAAACAAGTAAGTGGTGGGACAGAGTTCCCCTCGCCGTATGGATATGATAGTAAAACACGACGTACGGATAGGGTTACGTGGTGGGACAGAGTTCCCCTCGCCGTATGGATATGATAGTAAAACATGACATACGGATAGGGTTAAGTGGGGGCACAGAGTTCCCCACGTTGTATGGATACAATAGTAAAACGACACATACAGATCGGGTTAAAGACACAAAATCATGGCTTGCCACAACGTACCAACATTCTTTTAGCAGTAACAAAATCTATCGATTTATATACATATATGTGGCCGTCTGGGATTACCCGTCGGAAGTCGCTGGCTCTAGTCTTGAGCTAGGTGTTTCCAAAGTCAAATTTCATCATTTTGGTCGAATTTGAGTTATTATCATGATTGGTTTCTCCATTCATTTATCTTTCATTTTCTTTTAATCTTATTCTTTAAATCAGTTTAGAAATGTATTTTCAAAGTGTAATTTGAAGCCCCCCCTTTATTAAGGTTTTCAGCACCTATGAGGAAAAATAGCACCTGATTTTGTCTGTCAAACCCCCGATTCCATTACGCGATTTGAACACGCTCATAAAGCAAAACTAGGTCGAGCCTCACACCAAAACAAAGGTCTTTCTTTCTACTTTTTAACTATGACGTTTGCGCATAAATACGTGACATGTACAAGTAGTGCGCATCCAATTTACACAGGTGACCTGTGGTATTCCGGCCGCTTCTCGCTGAAAAGTCCGACATTCTGAGGCATACACTGCCATCAAAAACCCGTTCTGCTCACTTTAATTGATGCAAAACTTGTAACTTTATATTAAGAAAATGGTAATTATATAGTTTATCTTAGTTTTATCAAGTTTATTCATAGACAAAGAAACTTCTCTCCCAAACGCGCGAGTTTTGTTTCACTCTTCACACTTCATGCAGTCTATGAGCGTTCAGGATGGCCAGCTCCGTGTTTAGCACCGCACTTCATGCAGTCGATGAGCGTTCAGGATGGCGAGCTCTGAGTTTAGCACCGCACTTCATGCAGTCGATGAGCGTTCAGGATGGCCAGCTCCGTGTTTAGCACCGCACTTCATGCAGTCGATGAGCGTTCAGGATGGCGAGCTCTGAGTTTAGCACCGCACTTCATGCAGTCGATGAGCGTTCAGGATGGCCAGCTCCGTGTTTAGCACCGATGATGAGATTGCAAAGCTTTTAAATTTAAATCGAGCCGATTCAGAAGCATGCCATGAAGTTGTGGATTCATATTTTGAACCAAGAGATGACGATGAGGGTGATTTATCAAGTGGTGATGAAGAATCTAATTCTGGTAAGAGGGAACTTAGATCTGGTTGTTGTTTCGATACAAACATGTTTGATGTCCACAGGCCTGGATCTCGTAAGTTAGGGTTACTCTCTGTTGAATTTCTGCTTTGTTGATTCAAATTTATAGGAAAAGTGAATAGAAATTATGTTTTTGTTTACAAATCCACCTATCTAGACCTGCATCAGAATTTATAGTCTGACAAATAGGCCTAGACCTAGACCTTGATCCAGATCTAAATCATAGATCTAGATCTAGATCTACGAAAACACTGTATTGTAGGCAGATCTGATCTAGTAGATCTAGTTCTAGTGTCTAGCACTAAACTTTAGATTCCTTGTCTTCAGATGTTTTACTCTATTTATTTTAATTGACTCTTGGTTTGCGTATTCATTTATCTTGTTTTGTTGATATAAAATAGTCGAACAGTCTCTTGTAAATCGGAGACTGTCGTCGCTCGTCAATGATTCGATAACACAACACAACAGCAATAAAAACACTTGGCAATACATAGCTCTAGATCTAGCTAACCGTACATGGTGAAACAGTTTCGTTAATTTCTATTTTTGTTTGGTTGTAATTCAATTTTCAAATGTAGGCCGTCTTTGTTTTCAACAAGTAAGCTTTAACATAGATTCTATATTCATCACGTCAAGTGAAGTTCACTTTCAACTCTTCAAGTCAAGCAATTTAAAAAAATATTATTTACCACCTCAGATATCACTACAGACAGCACTGTGCGTGTGAAGGAGGAAGAGTTTCAGTTAGTGACGAGTGATCTCTCTGAGTCGATCGTCCCTTCGGACCTTGGTGATGTATCACAGACATGTTCAGCTGGCCAGTCTGAGGAACAATTTACGAACATTCTTTGCTCATGTACATCTGATGCTCCTTGCCACTTCAACTTTTCAAGTGAGGATATAGAACACTGCAGAAGCCAGTATGCTCAACTGACCACCTCTGAATTAGACATTGCTCTGCTGGCAAAGATTGAAAGTGGCATTCACTTAGACAGCGAAACAAGAAAGTCGAGAAAAGGTCAGCAAACAAAACGGAAGTGTTCTCCCACGGATTATTACCATCGTGGTGTTAAAGTGTGTAGGGAATTCTTTAAGTATCTTCACTGTGTTGGTCAGGACAGGTTGACAGCTTTGATCAAGCATTATAAAGAAAGTGGTGTTGAGCCTAGGACTCATGGAAATTCGAAAAGGCTACCCAAGAATGCGTTGTCTTACACGGATACTAGGGCTGTGGTGGATTTCATTCTGAACTTCGCTGAAGTCCATGCAATTCATCTACCTGGATGCACACCCAAGAAGAGGGTTTCTGATGTACAGCTCCTCCCCTCTGACTGCACTAAGACGACCGTGTACAACCAGTACAAAGCTGCTGTCGCCGCAAAATCTGAAAGTGAAGGGCAGCATTACAGGATTGTGGAACTTCGTACATTTCAGCGACTGTGGCAGAAGTTACTTCCGTTTGTTCGCACAATGCCTCCTTTCAGTGATCTTTGCTGGACGTGCCAAAAAGGAACCTATTGTATTGGTTCTTCTGCAAATAGGGATGAGGACAAAATGAGGGTCCTGCAAGAATTAGAGATGCACCTCTCGATTGTTAAAGAGGAAAAGGCCTACTACAAGCAGGTTTACGAGGAAGAGAAGTGGAATTTGCCAGCTGACCTACCCCTGGGAAATCACCCTGCTTGTTCATTTGAGGGTACGCACCACGTGTCTTTCGACTTCGCACAGCAGATACACTACCGACAAGATCCCCAGCAACCAGGCCCTATCTATTTCAAGACACCTAGAAAGTGTGGTTTATTTGGGGTCAACAGCGAAGCTTGTGGCATTCAGATCAATTATCTTGTCGACGAAGTCCACAGCACTGGCAAAGGAGCCAACGTCGTTATTTCGTATCTTCACGACTACCTTGAAAATCACAGCCTTGGGGCAACGAATCTGCATCTTCACGCAGACAACTGTGCAGGGCAAAACAAAAACAATCAGATGATGCGGTACATTCTGTGGAGGTGCCTAACGGATGTGGTACATTCTGTGGAGGTGCCTAACGGATGTGGTACATTCTGTGGAGGTGCCTAACAGGTCGGAATCACGTCATTTGTCTCAGCTTCTTGATTACTGGTCATACCAAATTCAGCCCTGATGGAGATTTTGGCCTCATCAAGCGGAAATTCAGACGTACCAAAGTTGACTGTCTGCAGGATATTCTTGACGTAGTCAACTCGTCATCCCAAATGAATGTTGGGAAACTGATTGGAACTGAAAATGGACCGACAGAGGTCCCAACGTACGACTGGACTATGTATCTGACACAGTTTGGTTTTTTAAATCAAGGGGATTAAGTCATTCCACCACCTTCGCATGGACAGGACAGGATCTGTTAAGGTGAAAACCAATATCGACGTCGAGGAACAGAGTTATGACATCGTGAAGAAAATGCCTGAACAGAACACCATGCCAGAGATCATTCCAAAGACAGGTCTCAGTGCTCAGAGGCAGGCCTACCTTCACAAAGAAATACGCCCCTTTGCTGCAGCAGACAAGCATGACATCGTCACCCCTTTCCCCACACTTCCACCAGAGGAGCCCAGTGATGAGGATGAGGATACACCTGTTCCCAAGAAGAAGGCCAAACCCGGCCAAGCAAAAGGAGTAGACCAGAATGTACGTGGCCGAGGACGTGGACGTGGAAGAGGACGAGGACGTGGCCAAGGCCAACTCAGCAAGGCACAGCAATGACGCCAGGCAGAATGCACCACTGTAAGAGATTCAATCTCATAAATTCTTGTTTTCACTCTTCAACTAACCAGTATGTTGTAATCAAATGCTTTGGAATGGTTTGCATGCAATCTTTGTGTTTTACTGACATCATTAACACATGGGGGGGGCTCTCAAATCTGAAGGCCAACTTTTAAGTGCTGTTTTCTCAAAAGTGACTTTTCGGAGGGTACCACACATAAAAGGCCATAACTTTTGATTTATTGAAGATAATCTATTCAAATAAAAAGCAAAATGTTCAGAATTGAAAGCAGAATCCAATATGTAAATAACTCAAAAGTGATAGAGTGACCCATGTGAAGGGATTTCCTGGACAGCCACACATATATATATACAATTTACACCACCCCCCCCATCGTCTTCATTTGTAACATTATATCTCTATTTACAGTATAACAGGGATAGGTCAAATTCATCAGGACCAGCCTCGGAAGTTCGAGGGATCCGTATTTCGAGGGATATCTTACAAAGATAAAGAAGAAGAAAAAACCCCAAAAAAACCGGGACCGCAGACACAGTTCGATGGATGCGTGATTTCGAGTCTTCTGTGTTCGGTCTACCCATGTAATATAGTATATCCACCCCACCCCTCCCCCTCATCCCTTTCTTCTCCCCTTCCAATAAAAATAATAGTAACAACATAAGATCGCACCTTTGTAACAGATTTGCAAAGAGGTAGATGCGCTTTACAACAAGAAATATATTTACATACAACCCCCCCCACCCCCCCAACCCAAAAAGTTTTTTAAAAAATT
>NW_004797856.1:394694-400270 GCF_000002075.1 Aplysia californica | reverse complement strand
TAATTTTTAAAAAAGCAAACTAAAGAGAACACGGTCCCGTGTTTTTTTTTCTCTTCTTCTTTATCTTTGTAAGATATCCCTCGAAGTACGGATCCCTCAAACTTCTGAGGCCGGTCCCGATGAATTCGAGCTATCCCTGTTATATTGGAAATGATATAATGTTACAAATGAGGGGGGTTGGGGTAAATTGTATATATATATATATATATTATATAAATCAAAAGATTTTGTTAAAAACTTAACAACCCCCAAACAACAACAACAAAGAGTTCCTCTACTACCGTACCTTTCCTGCTCTCTTCAGTTTGCTCTCCTGTTTCTTGAGGAGTTTGTTCACCGTCTCATTCTGGGGGGGAAAAAGAAAATGCAAAACTGGTAGAAAAAAATCTTAACTCCTTCATCCCTAGACGCTCTCTCCAGAGATTTTTACAACTTTTTGTTTGAAAAATTGAAAAATCAACCCTAAATTCCAAAATATCCAACCCAAAATTTGGTTCTCATTTTATTCAAATCTTTATTTGTGTGTACTGAAAAATTGAAGGCAAAAGATGGTAAGTTTTGATGCAATACTCCGTGCAAAAAGGTTTATGTACTACACAGTCAAAAAAGGACAAACAAAAAGCGAAGAAAGGAAGTGTGTTCAAATTTGGCCCCCACCTCACATGGTTCACGAATATAGCTTTCTTCGTTCTAAATTTGGGCTTGCACTTCTGGTCATAGTCTGTTCCAAACGAAAAATGGTTACTCTTCAAATTAGGCTATAGTCTGCTTCACACAAAAGTAGTGTTTTCTTTCACGAGAGCGAAATTTTCCATACCGGTACTGTTGTCACGGTAGTCACAGATTCACACCTTACTCTTTTTTTATCGAACAGGGTACCCAACTAGTATATTATTTTATTTGAATTCAATTCGTAAGTTGTGGTAATTAAGGATCCGAACATTACCGTCATTATTACTATAACCTGTAAATGACAAAGTTTGTCCAGCGACTCACCTTGTCGTTTTCAATCTTTTCGTTGGCCTGCTGTCTCCTCCGTTTGGCCTTTTCCTGCCGTCGTCTTTTCTGCTCATCAGTCAGCTCCACGGTCTTGTAGCCCGAGGGGAGCTGCAACAACTCATCCTGCTGGCTGCCGTGAAGGAGAGCTCTCTGCAACATACAAAACAACATCAGATCAATGAGAAAAAAAAAAGGAGTGGAAATAAAGTTATGTAGTGCCTCTCCTACCAGCTCGCACCCCTTCTATCTCATCCAAACATCTCCATGGACACAAAGAGACAGCTTATCACCTCAATATCCATACCAACATTACGTTATCAGTGCCAGACCTGGACCTTAAGCAAAGCCCATGAAAGCAAAATCACCGCATGCGAAATTAAATGTCTCCACAAAACCCTTAACATCACAAGACGAGACAGGCAGAGAAATGAAGAAGTATTAGCAGCTATCGGCACTGAGTCCTGCCTGCGTTACATAGAAAGACAGAGGATAAAATGGTTTGGCCACCTGTTACGCATGTCACCTGACCAGCCAGCCTTGAGAGCCTACAACACCAAGCACTCAGGCTATAAAGGAAGAGGAAGGCCACGCAAAAGGTGGATCGAGGGTGTCAAGGAAACCCTAAGAAAACAACATCACAACTGAAAGAGCTGCGGAGCTGGCCTACCATAGAAAACTGCATCTCCCCTCGACGCTTAATGGCAACAGAGGATGAAAAAGTAAAAAAGTAAGAAAAAGTAAAGTAGTGACTCACTCTCCGAACACTCAATTAACTCACAACACAGCAGCTGACATGACCATGACTTCGCACGGACCGGCAAAGTGCTCACATGAAAAACACCGCCTGACCCGACTGTCCTACACGGCCAGTCGAGTAGAAAACTCCGGTGAGTAAAGACCTACCAACATTAACTCTTTAAACCCTGAATTTTTTCCACCATTTCCCAGAGTTTTTTTTTTTTTTGGTCACCTAAACCTGGTGCTCTATGTCTCGTTATAACCCCAAAAGCTTGCCCCCAACTTCTAAATAACCGAAACAAAGACTTAGTCATTACTAAAAAGCTTTGTTCGGAAATAGTTCCGAAAAACAAGCAAAAACTAGCACTAAATGAAACAAATCAGTTGTCACTACTATCGGACCCTCCCAGCATCCCACCCGATAGTGAACAGGGTTATTACCGTCGGACACTCGAGCGTCCATTGGGGTTTAAAGAGATAAGGAGTAACAGCAGAACTTATAAGCCAAGCCACCCCCCCCAAATTCATGTCCTTGAGCAGAGCAGGCGGGATGTTTCTGATTCAACTGTGGCCAATCCAGTCGAAGCTGAGTTTTTTAATAGTTTTAGTAGAGGTTTTACCACGCTCGCAACATCATAAGGTCATATGAGCGCCAGAAGATTAGAGGTGTTACAAGAGAGTAACAAACATTTTTTTTAAAAAGGATGGGAGATAAGGACGATAGATCATGTTTGATAGGAAAGAAGAAGCAAATCAAACCAGAGCACCCGCCAACCACACACACAAAAGACATCAGACAGATGAGAAGAAAAAAACAGTGGAAATAAAGTCAACGCGTAACATATTATATGACCGTATTGTTTTGCAAGTGCCGTAAAACTCTTACTAAAACAATAGAACAATGATGAAAGAGATCTCTACTCCTAGAACGACGAGGAGCCCAAACTACCAGTAACGACATCTCACCTGTCTGGTGGTGAGTAACGCTGGATCCTTTTTGCTCAGCTCTCCGTAGCTATCCAGAGTCCCTTTCTCCAACGCATCCAGCCACTTCTCCTCGTCAGAAATGTCATCATCGTCGTTTGTGCCCTTTTTAGGAAGTTTCTCTGGGGGGAAAAAATAATTCGCGAATAAGCAATATTAGTTTAGTTTTAGTAAGAGTTCTACGGCACTTGCAACAGAATAAGGTTGTATAAGAGCCGAAGATAAGAGGTGTTACATACAAGAGAGTAACAAACATAAAAAAGAAGGAGGAGAGATCAGGACGATAGAGGTTTGATAGGAAAGAAAGAGCAAACCACACCAGAGCACCCGCCAACCACCCACTAGGAAACTGTATGACAGAAGAAAGCGGAACGCTTTGCCAGCTCATCTACGGGAGTCTACCACTTTAACAAAATTCAAATCAGCACTTAAAACACATTTGCTTCAGTTCAGCTTCAATCTGTAATTTCCAACATTCCTAAAACAATTTATACTATTATGTTCTCTCAGTATCGTTTATTCATGCTGTTCTGTTCTGCGGCTAATATTGAAAATTGAACTAAAAAATCTGTCATTCGTTCGATGGTGGTAGGCAGAATCAGAAAGTAGGTCAGCAGGTCACAGATAGGGCCAGGTCCCGGTGAGGACCCCCCCCCCTCCCCGCGGTAGCTGGTAGTGAAAGAGTTAAGCTGCAGACTACCCCCCCTCCCCCAGTAGTGAAAGAGTTAAGCTGCAGACTACCCCCCCCCCCCCCCTCGGGGGGGATTTTTTTACAGTAACAAATTTAATTTTAAAAAAAGAAAACTAAGGGGCCCGCTCCCTCTTTTTTTATATGATTATTCTTTTTCTATGTCAACCTCCCCCCCCCCCGTTCGGAATACATATAGATTGTGACTCCGGTCCCCACCCATTCGAATAACCATGTTTTATCAAAATCCTTCTATCCCCCCCACGGAGGGGGGGTGGGTAAATAGACCATTCTCCCGCCTCCTCTGGCAAAAGGAAAGATTTTGAAGACGCTCCCCCCCTCCCCCAAGTAGAGAAAGAGTTTACCCGCCAGCTACCCTCCCCCCCTCTGAAGTGTTTGATTTGCGGTCCCCCCCCCCCCCCCTCCCCCGTTAGGGAATGAGGGAGCTGCAGACTCCCCCCCTCCCCTAGAGAAAGAGTTAAGCTGCACACCCCCCCTCCCCTCAGAGACCCAGGCTTACCTCCTCCTTGTGGTGGGTGGACCTCATCATCCGGGGGTGCCTGGATGATCGACATTACACTGGGGGGGGGGGGGGGAGAAAACAAACACAATCCTGAAACTTCTACTATATAAACTTAGACTTGCACACACACACAGAAGAAAAAAATCATCTCCACACTTCTAGACTATTTTAAAAGAAATCAAACACAAAATCCTGAAACTTCTAGGTCAACCTGACTTGCACACACACACAAGAAAAAAATCATAGAATTTACTCTCATCACCTTTCTGGTTACATAATTTGTCATCAATTTTGTGTTTTCAATCCATCACCATCTTTTCCCCACCTGCCTTTCCTTTTCCCTCTTTAGCAGTAACACTTCCTCTGTGGTGACAAGTCAAATGATATCCGGCCACCCAAAATCCGTTACAAACACATCCAATGATAAAGAAAAGACAGTTTAGTTTAAGAAGAGGTTTTACGGCGCTCGCAACTGTATCAGGTCATATGAGCGCCCGAAGATTAGAGGTGTCACAAGAGAGTAACAAACATAAAAAAGAAGAAGGGGAGATAAGGACGATAGATGTTTGACAGGAAAGAAGAAGCAAACCACACTAGAGCATCCACCAACCACCCACTTAGAACATCTCGAGTCGCCTTCTACTCACTTCGAAAAACAGCTTGACTATCAATGACTTATTTATAGAGGCACCAGCCATCCATGTCCAGGTGCTGTTTCATCCAAAAAACAGCTCTATACACAAAGAGCGACACTTACTTTTTCGTGCCCATAGTTTCCCGTCCTATTTTCAGCTTGAGCTTGATCGATGTCTTCGGGGAAACAATCCCGCGGTCCCCATGGTCCGACTCCCTGCGATGCTTGTGTTTCTTCTTGTGTTTTTTGTGCTTCTTTGACGGTCCGGCTGGGGGAGAGCAAGTGTATCAGTATTTAAAATTTTTTTTTTGGTAAGCGTTTTATGGCGCTCGCAACTACATAACACCTTACCCTCTAGACCACGAGAGCCCCCTGTGTATCAGTATAAAAAAAAATTTTTTGGGTAAGCATTTTATGGCGCTAGCAACTGCATAACACCTTACCCTCAAGACCACGAGAGCTCCCTGTGTATCAGTATCTCATTGCTTTTCAAGAGAAATCGATAAATGTGATGAACACCTGTCAAACATAAATAGATCTATATCATGAACCCATTTCTGTCAGATAGATATTATGAGCACTCATTGCAAAGTATGCAATAAGTTTCTTTTCACCAATGTCATCTATAGTGGACAGCATCTGCACAACATTCTTTCTAACCCATCCTGAAACTTGACCCTGTTTTAACAAACAAGCTGTACGCTCCTTTCACTACCAACGAAGCGATGGGGATTATTGATTCAGGAGACTACAATGCTCCTGGCAATGTCACTATTCTTATAGATAATATCACTTTGTATTACTTGTTTGAAACCATTCTAATTGACTATTATCAATTCTGAGATCCATGTGCTTAGCTCATTAAAAAAAGTTTTTTTCCACGTTTAGATATGTAATTATTTTTTTTCACAGAAAACATAATTTCATCGAAGTTTTTGTATAAATTAATACATTTTATGTAAGTATACATGATGATCTTACTTTGTGTCAAATTTTATACCTGTACAGTT
>NW_004797856.1:389664-393618 GCF_000002075.1 Aplysia californica | reverse complement strand
TGTGGATTCAGTCCATGACACTATTGAACGATGGCTCTAAAACGCACTGATGTACATCCCAATGGACTACGTGAACATCATGCTCCAAGCCAGACGCATCCCCAAGCTCTTTGAAGTTGTGTACCTGGGCCACAGCTTTTTCAAAGATTTTGCAAAGGTCGGAGAGCACTAAACAATCCGTCCAGGGAGAAAAGCAGGCGATCCTACTGTCACTGACTTGCAGGCATCAAAGTACACTCCATACTTTACAATTCAGTACAAGCTGAACTTTGATGATGGATGGCAGGCGCTGCAAGGACCAAGAAAGCTGAACACCCAATGTACGACGGTTACTGCTGGACCTCTCTGCAAAGACAGATTGAAGATAACTGCCAAACAGTATAAACACCTACAGGAGTTGAAGGCCGTCGTACCACGATGCTACCACAATTACCATGAAACTTTGCCTCGATAAGAAGTTTTGAAAGCCATCAAGTCAAATTCGATTATTGTTGAGTCTTTCAAAACAATGGTAACTTTTGTCGCATTGCCTTGTTGTAGCCACAGGACACAGAGTGAGACAGGCATGCTCTTCTATTGTTGAGAAAACTCAATAAAGTAGTAGTTGTCAAGCCACGCACCTTGAAGAAAGTTGGCGCATTCTTTGATACTTACAAATTCTTTTTGCATAATAATAATAATAATAATATATTATTATGAAGCCAACTTCACTCAAACCATTGCTGAGGGAGCAGAGCTTCTGTGTGGCTTTCTGCTTTCTTTTCTTTCTTAGTATTACTTTTTTCCAGGCATTTGAAAGGCCGCCCAGAGCCAATAGTACCGTGTCAGACACTGTCATAAATTCTAAAGGCCTGCTGCTGCTGCTACTACTGCTGCTGCTGCTGCTGCTGCTGCTGCTGCTGCTGCTACTGCTGCTGCTGCTGCTGCTGCTACTGTTGTTTGTTCTTGTTGTAGTTGTTGTTTTTGTTGTTATTGCTGTAGCTGCTCTCCTTTACCCTACCAACCTCCTGTTCTTCTACTTCAAATGTAATTAATATACCTATTGCTGAAATCTGCTTCTTCTACTTCTATTAAATGTTCCAATTTGTGACTGCTGTTTTTGCCAGAATTGACTCCGTAGCACTGAAATAACAGCAGCTAATAGTATGTTGGTAGCAGTAATATCGTTCTCCTCCTCTTCCTTCCTACTCCTCCTCCTCCTTTCTCCTTATCCTCCTCCTCCTTTCCCTCCTCCTCCTTCTCCTTCTCCTCCTTTCCCTCATCCTCCCCCTCCCTTCTCCTTATCCTCATCCCTTCTCCTTATCCTCTTATCTTCTCCTTATCCTCCTCCTCCTTTCCCTCCTCCCCCTTCTCCTTCTCCTCCTCCTCCTTTCCCTCATCCTCCCCCTCCCTTCTACTTATCCTCCTCCCCCTTCTCCTTCTCCTCCCCCTCATTTCCCTCCTCCTCCTTCTCCTCCTCCTTTCTCCTTATCCTCCTCCTCCTTTCCCTCCTCCCTCCTCCTCCTTTTCATCCTCCTCCTTTCCCTCCTCCTCCTTCTCCTTCTCCTCCTCCTCCTCCTCCTTTGCCTCCTCCTCCTTTCCCTCATCCTCCCCCTCCCTTCTCCTTATCCTCCTCCCCCTTCTCCTTCTCCTCCCCCTCATTTCCCTCCTCCTCCTTCTCCTCCTCCTTTCTCCTTATCCTCCTCCTCCTTTCCCTCCTCCCTCCTCCTCCTTTTCCTCCTCCTCCTTTCCCTCCTCCTCCTTCTCCTTCTCCTCCTCCTCCTCCTCCTTTGCCTCCTCCTCCTTTCCCTCATCCTCCCCCTCCCTTCTCCTTATCCTCCTCCCTTCTCCTTCTCCCTTCTCCTTCTCTCTTCTCCTTCTCCTCCTACTCCTCCTCCTTCTCCTCCTTCTCCTAATCCTCCTCCTCCTCCTCCTTTCCCTCCTCCTCCCTTCTCCTCCTCCTCCCCCTTCCCTCCTCCTCCTCCTCCTTTCCCTCCTCCTCCCTTCCCTTCTCCTCCTCCTCCTTTCCCTCCTCCTCCCTTCTCCTCCCTTCTCCTCCTCCTCCCATTTCCCTCCTCCTCCTCCTCCTTTCCCTCCTCCTCCCTTCTCCTCCTCCTCCCCCTTCCCTCCTCCTTATCCTCCTCCTCCTTATCCTTCTCCTTCTTCTTCTTCTTCTACAAAAGATGACGACGATTGCAAGAACTGATCAAGTACGTTACAGTCAAGTGTGGCTTGGCTGCACTCAACGAAACTCGAGGCCAGCAGTGGCTTCCTGATAAAACCGGCCAACCCACAAAATTGAGGGTTGGTCGGTTTTATCGGGGAAAATTTGAGCGACATAACCGTCTAACCCACGCAGTTTCGTTAAAAGCGATTTTTAAAGGAAAAAAAGGTCTACAGTTTTTTGGTAAAGTGTTTTTATAGGTGTTTAAAGCATTGATTTATTGCTAGACGCCTTTGTTTTGAAATAAAACAGTTTTTTCCTTCTCCTGTAAAATTTACCTCGCTGGGGTTAGCCGGTTTTATCACAAGGCCGACGATATATATATATATGTGTGTGTGTGTGTGTTTTTTATTTTTTTAAAAAATTAATTAATCTTTAACTAATTTTTTTTATGAAGTGATTATTCGGACTCGAGTCCGAATATGAAAAAATGTTATTCCGACTCTGATTCTTGTCCAGCATGACATCACTTCCGACTTCCTGTGACTCGTGAATCCGGCTTCCTGTCCTGCCTCACTCGTGACTCGTCTCAGGCTGGGTAGAGACCGGGATCACTTTGGGCAAAAAGGCGTTTTGTGCATGAGCCGAGTTTTAATCTTATGATGAATTTGAGGCCGGCCTGAAAAGTTATAGTGCTTCTAATAAATGTTTATTTATCAAGAGGTCATCAGAAGCAATTTTAAAGATGGCTCGTTAGCATGTGTGTCAGGGTCGGATGGGCGGCCTGCACACGTGTGGCTGTGTGCGTGTCGGGGAGGGTGGTGGGGGGCACTATCGGTCCGGGCTTTGAACGTCGCATAAGCGTCGGTCTTTTTCCCCCTGGCAACTGATCATTATTACAATAATAAGCTAGTCTTGACGTAGATCTACGTAATGAATTGTGCGCTGGTCTATGGAATCAAAAGTTGCTGTATGCTCAGCTCTACACAGCAACACAACTTTTTCTTGGTAAACAATCGATATGACACAGGCTTGTGTATTTGAACGAATCGGTCTTTTTTTTTTTTTACACAGCTCATAATATGCCAGGTGGTCTGCTAATCTTCAAGTTTACCTTTTTCTACAACAAAGAAAGTGGGAAACGTGGGGGGGGTATCAATGAGGCGGCGGGCATTGGATCGGCAGATAAGGTGTGGGGGAAACTAAAAAATGGCGGAAAATTGGAAGCACTGAACGTTAGATCTATAGAACGAAGACACTTCCTTTTTTCCGGACCCGAGTCCAAATAACATTTTTTCATATTCGGACTCGAGTCCGAATAAGAATTTTTTTTATTCGGACTCGAGTCCGAATATGAAAAAATGTTATTCGGACTCGAGTCCGAATAACGACGGCCTTTTTTTTAATGAAAAAAAAAAAACATTTTTAAGAAAAGGAAAATTAAGTAGATCTAATATGAAATCAAACCACACAAGAAAAACTGGCAAAAATTGTACACAGAGGGACAACTGACTCACCAACTGGACTGACTTCTTCAAGCTCCATGATGAGGGTGTGTTAGAGATCTTCTATGAGTGAAGATGGCTTCCTTTGCTAAACTCTATGCAAACTGCTGAGGAAATAATAAATCGAAATATATCATAAACAGTGAGGAAGCTGAGCTGAGATGGCGGCGTTTTTTTTAAAGCAATGGTTGTCTCAAACTCAATTAATGTATTGGATGTATTCTTCATATTCGCAGGCCCAACACAGTTCAACACTAGTAATATATTACAAGTGATCTCCGCCAAATTTATATTATATATAATATA
>NW_004797856.1:388341-389564 GCF_000002075.1 Aplysia californica | reverse complement strand
GCTCAAATCTCCTGTGTTACATACCAAACTGACACACAGCGTGCACAGGCAACCAAACTGTCTCAGGACCTCAGTGTTACTGATAGTCTATCCTTCATGATTTACATTTGGGCGAGAAAACAGCTGCGCAACTAAAGTTGTCCTGTGCGCGCTTAGCCTTACTTAGTGTAACTTTTTTTCTTCGAAAGTCTGGAGTAAATGTTAGAATTTTTATTCTTTAAAAGCTATGTCTTCAAAATGCACCTGTGTAAAACGTTCTTTTCGCTAAAAACGTTCACGTACCAAGGAATTTTAGAAATCTAAAGTTCATTTATCACGAATATTGTGCATAAAGAATACAGAACATAGCAGAAAATGATAGTTTAAGCGTACTCAGGAACACAACATATTCAGCTGCAGTGAGATCGCCAGTTGTTGTTGTTGTTGTTTTTCAGATACATAATTATGTTAGTAGACGCACATTGATAGTATTTGCTATCAGTACATGGGTGCTTGCAACCCAGTCTAGCCAAGCATTACAAATAAAAGGAAACGGAAAAAGGACAGTTAAGAAATAGGGCCGGCTATTAACACCCCACAGCCACCGGGTGCATTTTAAAATAACACTGTGACATCTAGAAGCCGGAACATAATATAATCTCTCCTCCCTCCCCCCCCTCTCTCTCTCTCTCTCTCTCTCTCTCTCTCTCTCTCTCTCTCTCTCTCTCTCTCTCTTTATCTTACCTCTCCCCTTAATAGTGAAGTGTCATGTCAGCTCTAATGTGAGTTGAACAAACCCCACCGCTGGAAATAACACACCGAGGCCCAAAGCATTCTGTTTCGGTAACTTAAATCCTGTTTCGCAGCTAAGCCAGAATCGTTGTGATAGCAGTAAGACTTAAGAGTTTAGGAAAGACCGCGTAATGTTCCGCTTTGAAAGAGCGGAGTGCAGTCGAAATTGTCCGAGAAGGCCACCCATTGTCGAAGAGAAAAGTAGTTATCTTACACATGTAGACGTCTTGGACAGTGTCAATTATAGTATTAGTATTTTAAAAAACCAAAGTGGCTAAGTATGTACTTAGATCTAGGTTTGGCCCTATTGACTGAAACTTGTTGAGTACACAGGTCTCATTAGATCTAGATCTAGTAATTATTCAAGTTTAGAATACATGCAAGTCAGGTTTTTGGTTTTGTCTGAAATACAAATACTTTAGGTTTTGCAAACTAAAAACTTCATTTTCAAT
>NW_004797856.1:382972-388241 GCF_000002075.1 Aplysia californica | reverse complement strand
TGGGCACACAGCCGGAGGAGAAGCTGAGAACAGATACCACCTTTGATTTGCTCCTTCCCAGACCTCGCAGAATGACGGAATGAAAGTTGGCGCCGAACTCTCGCAAATAGGCAAACAATCACGACCAGAGCGGAAGCCGGAAACCGTTCGGAGAAATAAAGATCGGCACTAATTCTCCGAACGTTCGGAGAAATAGTCACTTCGTATAAATAATTACCCCAGCATACCATAGTACTAGATCTAGAATAGAATGAGCACACAAGTAACATTTTTGGCTTCACAAGAAGCATGCAGTGGAGGCAGCTGATTAAACACTCAAACTCAAACACTTCACACTTCACTGACAGAATCTTTCACTGTCTGAAGCCGGGCACCCATCATTAATGCCATCATTCCCACCTGGGTGGAGTGAGGAAAATTCCTGTAAATTAGTGTAAAATTAAAGGGAGTGTATACAGCCCCGGTAACTGGGAACAAAGTCACAAAGTATACAGACAAAAAATCTACAAGAGTCACTCTCCCTCTATTCTTTTGTCACCAAATACAAAACTAAGCCACTAAGCCAAAAAAAGCGTCTCATACCTTGCAGCTTGCTTGTTGAATGTTGATAGTGGTTTGTCAATGTCAGATATTTCCAAGCGATAATGATTCAAATCAAGAAACAAGAGCACAAAATTGCTATTTTAGAACCATAGAGTAGGCAGTACTGTTGAGAGATAGAGTCCCCTTCCCCATGTTCTGGAAATTATTTTCTAGACCTTGTATGAGTAAATGTTTTATTGGAATATCTACTAGACCTACCTACAAAACCTCCTTGATTTAAGGCAGCGACAAATGGCAGCCAAATTGGCATTTGACAATCTTTGGAACTGAAAGTTTTTAAAGCCTAGTTGAAATTACTTCACAGTGGCGTCCCTTGATACCGAAACCATTGACCTGTATAAATAATGCACCCTAAGCCCACTGACCCCCTAAACTTCCAATCCCAAACTGATTCAGTAAGCTTCCGCCTTCTGCTGGCAGTCATAAGAGCACGGGGAGAGAGAGAGAGAGAGAGAGAGAGAGAGAGAGAGAGAGGGGGGGAGGGAGGGAGAGAGAGATTTGTGATCTCGACAATGACAATATCTTTTTTCATCTTAAAATTGCAGGGTTAAAATAAACCATGTCAAAGTCCTTAATTCCTTCCACTTGGCTCTTAGTACTTTATAGTAGCGATATATTGGTCATCATCAGACATGACAAACTATCATTCGCCTATTGAAAGAGGTCTACATCTACAAGCAAAACCTATTTAAATCTGATACGGTGTTTGCATGATGCCTCGATCTACGCTGCCGGTTCAAAATTAAAAAGAAAAAGAAAGCTCGGAATTTCGGGGGAAAGCCAAAATATGGTGTAGGCCTATTGAAAAAGATGGAACGCAATACAAAGCTTTATTATGTTATAATAGGTATCATTATTGGCCTTACTTTTTCTTTTCTATTCTCTATTTTCTCTATTTTCCATTTGCCTGCCAGGAATGCTTGCATAACGGTTTCGATTGTTATTTCTTTTTGCCCCCTTTTCGATACCCGTACCTCGGGACGAATGCGATTTAATGTATACCAAAGGTCTGTGTGTTTTCCTCTTCATCAACCGCAAACCTTGATCTGTCAGGCAATCTTCGTAACACTCCTTTCCTGTTTGGAGGGCTCGTATTGGTCACTAAGTGAATGTTAAGTATAGAAATACTTGTTATTACCAGGTTCACATCTTCTTTCTACTTTAATATGCTCTGAAAAAGGTGCAAAGTACTCAAACATTAAAGGGTTCCTGATCTGAACTTCGAACTCTGACCTAGCTTGACACATGACATGACCTAGTTATGTAACAAGAGATTTTGTTTCGATTGCTCTGGGTATGTTTATGCTTTAAGCAGGTCTTACGTAGATCTATCGCGGGTGCCCGGGTGGAGGTGTTTGTCAGACTCTCAGTGGATGCTTTTTCTGTGCTGAAAAAATGGAGGATCAAGTCAGAGGGAAGGAAATATGGAAGCACAACATTACAGAACCCAACTATGGTTGTCATGTTGTGGCAGTGTCATGTTTTTCCTTCTTCTTGGTATCGAAACTCGTTGTTTTCCTCACACCACTTGTTGCTCAAACTGAGAAGTCTTCATGGAAGTGGAAGAACATCTCGGTGTCGTTCATTCATTCCGTTTTGAGCAGCATTTGGGCCTTCTTGTGGTAAGTTTCTTTAATGATAAACTTTGGTTCTGAGAAAAACACACACAAAAAATCTGTGTTTGTAAACATGACATGTGACTCGTCATTTTTTGTGTGTGTGACATGCAGTGACAGGCTGTCCATCCATTCTCATCGATGTGCCAAGGCCAAGGCAGAGATTTTTTTTCATCTTGATTTCAGTTTATAGGCAGGGTTGGATTTACAATCTAGACTAGATCTACAATCTAGATCTAGATCTAGATTATCTAGAATCTAGCACGTAAAAAGCAAACGGAATCAGTTCTTGGCACAAATGCAAAGCAGGTCAAGCTGTGGTTGCATGAGAGAAGTCATGAGATTTGATAGGAAGTGTCTCCCGAGACCAGGGAAATTTTCTGCGTGTGCGCATGCTCAAACCCCGAGTCCAACTTTCTTTCCTTTCAATTTTCGACTTCAAGATGGCGGCCCCCATCTCCGTAGGGCAGTATTTCGACTCTTTTGATGATTTTATGGCCGTCTTGACGTCGAGGAAAGCCGAAAGCAACGAGCATCTAGTGGTAGGGAAGTCCAGTTTGACAGTGAGGGCTGCAAATTCAAAACTGTTCAGGCAACTTTCGTTACAAAGAGGATTTGAAGTACACCCACGTCACCTTCAGGTGTGTCCACGAAGGCAAGTTCTCTTTAGAGACAATAGACCACACCAGACCACGATCATAACAATAGACCACACCAGACCACGATCCTGGTCTCTTTAGAGACAATAGGCCACACCAGACCACGATCCTGGTCTCTTTAGAGACAATAGGCCACACCAGACCACGATCATAACAATAGACCACACGAGACCACGATCCTGGTCTCTTTAGAGACAATAGGCCACACCAGACCACGATCCTGGTCTCTTTAGAGACAATAGACCACACCAGACCACGATCATAACAATAGACCACACCAGACCACGATCCTGGTCTCTTTAGAGACAATAGACCACACCAGACCACGATCATAACAATAGACCACACCAGACCACGATCCTGGTCTCTTTAGAGACAATAGGCCACACCAGACCACGATCATAACAATAGGCCACACCAGACCACGATCCTGGTCTCTTTAGAGACAATAGGCCACACCAGACCACGATCCTGGTCTCTTTAGAGACAATAGACCACACCAGACCACGATCCTGGTCTCTTTAGAGACAATAGACCACACCAGACCACGATCCTGGTCTCTTTAGAGACAATAGACCACACCAGACCACGATCCTGGTCTCTTTAGAGACAATAGGCCACACCAGACCACGATCCTGGTCTCTTTAGAGACAATAGGCCACACCAGACCACGATCCTGGTCTCTTTAGAGACAATAGGCCACACCAGACCACGATCATAACAATAGACCACACCAGACCACGATCCTGGTCTCTTTAGAGACAATAGGCCACACCAGACCACGATCCTGGTCTCTTTAGAGACAATAGACCACACCAGACCACGATCATAACAATAGACCACACCAGACCACGATCCTGGTCTCTTTAGAGACAATAGACCACACCAGACCAGGATCCTGGTCTCTCTAGACTCACAGGCTAGACAGACCAGGATCCTGGTCTCTCTAGACTCACAGGCTAGACAGACCAGGATCCTGGTCTCTCTAGCCTCTTCCTTTAATTTTTGAATTAAAAAAAAAAAAGTTTAGAATCTGTAGGCTGCGCACAGTTCAGAATCTGGTTGCCTTGAGGTTAAGGTGTTCACCTCTCATTCAAAGGTCCCGGGTTCGAATCGGGGTAGCGACAGAAATTTTTTCTTCTCTAAATTGTCTCCTTTCACCTCCTTTCCAGCTCTCTTGCAATGTTCTGTTGTCTGCTTTCGTCTCCACTTTTTTTCCCCACTCCCCCACCTCCTTAGCCCCCTATTGGGCTCTTGACTCTTTCTGCAGTCTTTCTACTGCTACTCCTTGGCTCCTTCTTACTGTGTGCTGTCTTTCAGCCACACCCCTGATCTTTTGGTCGGAAAGATCCACACCTTGACATCTCGGACAAGGGCGTAAAATCTTGGAGGTCCGATGTGCAAATTGCGTGCGTTAAAGATCCCTTGGTGGTCTAAAATCGATAAGAAGTAGGCTTCGCCGGCCACCTGGGCAAAATTCAAAATTTTCTAGCAATTGAAAATGTTCGGTGTGTCCCGCACGCTCTTATATATATAGATATGACTTTATGCAGTTGCGAGCACCATAAAACTTTCCAAAACAGCAACAAACCACCGCTCAGTTCAGGCGTAAAAGTTGAAATGGGAAAAGTGAGAATCCCAAGTTATATTTTATCATATTCCATGAATAATTTAATTAATAATAGTTTATTCTATGAAGCTGGAAGAACCCCCCCCAAAACTATCTCTATAAGGCCCTACGTCTGTAGTCTGGTTAAAAAGAACACAATGAATATATGTATTATATAATAATGTATTGATTTTTTAATATTATAAAGGGGGCTCTCGTGGCCTAGAGGTTAAGGTGTTGGCCTCTCATTCAAAGGTCCCGGGTTCGTATCCGGGTAGCGACCAAAAAATTTTCTTCTCTAAAATTGTCTCCTTTCACCTCCTTTCCTGCTCTCTAGCAATGTTCTTTTGTCTGCTTTCATTTCCACTTTCTGCCCCTCACCTCCTTTGCCCCCTCCTCTGGGCTCCTGACTCTTTCTGCAGCCTTTCTACTGTTACTCCTTGGCTCCTTCTTACTGCTGTCTTTCTGCCACACCCCTGATCTTCTGGTAGGAAAGAACTACACCTAGCCTTCTCGGACAAGGGCGAAAAATCTCGGAGGGCCCGTGTGCAAGTTGCGCACGTTAAAGATCCCTTGGTGGTCTAAAATCGATAAGAGTAGGCTTAGGCCGCCACCCGGGCAAAATTCAAAATTTCCTACCAACTGAAAATATTAGGTGTGTCCCGCGCGCTCATATGACCTTATGCAGTTGCGAGCGCCGTAAAACACTTTACAAAAACAAAATATTATAATTATTATATAAACTGATGGCTTTGATATATGAAATATAGTTATGTAACAGG
>NW_004797856.1:375684-376894 GCF_000002075.1 Aplysia californica | reverse complement strand
ACACACACACACACACACACACCCCCACATGCACACACACATATATACACACACACACACACACACATTACATGCTCACATGTGCACACACACACACACACACACATGCACACCAAACACTCACGCACACACACACACACACGTCACAGAATGATGTAAACTGGTTAGCAAAATATTCTGTCAATCACCCCATAAGTGTCAGTGTGCATGCTACTTCTAATTAGTTCTAGTGTAACAGTGATTTTTTTGGTGGTTTTTTTTTTCAAATCTTGGGTTGCTTCAGTGTAGACAGCTCAAGTTTTTAAAAGTTCATTCGATTTTAGGCTGATTATGGCTCTATTATTGAAAGTTATTCTCTCTCCTCTCTCTCTATATATATGTTGGCTCTATTTTTAAAGAAGAGGGGAATTTTTATACGGTATTGAAATGTTGTCAGGTAATGAGGATTTATTATCTCATCTTGCTCTCTTTACTTCCAACTCCTCTGGCTTGACAGTAGTTGCACTGGTCCCCCCCACCCCAACCACCCACAAAGTACTGGTGGGCGGCTAGGTTCCCGATTATTGAAAGCTAGGAATCGTAGAAATCGACTCCGGCTCCAATTACATACTTTCTCATGATAAGATTTCTTCCGGTGGTTACCTGGTTGGCTCCTAACATCTTCAGGGTTTAGGATAAATTTGGTTTCGGAGCACCACGAAGCATCAACTTGTTGTTTTTTTTTTCAACTTTTAAATTATTTTTTTTAAAGAAGATTTTAATGATTAAAGTAACTGGTAATCGTTGGTTTACGTAAAAAGGAATCGGAACTTTTTTTCTGTAGCATTAATCGTGGGAATAGGTTTTCGGAATCGATCCTTCTCCCTGTTCTAACACCAAGCAGCATTTTTCTACTTTCCAGTACTATAAATAATAAATGCTTGTAGCGCTGTGTTTCTCTACAATGTATTTGGTGTGATCCATTCTAATCTGAAGGTGGGTGGTTGGCGGGTGCTCTGGTGTGGTTTGCTTCTTCTTTCCAATCAAACATCTATCGTCCTTATCTCCCCTTCTTCTTTTTTATGTTTGTTACTCTCTTGTAACACCTCTAATCTTCTGGCGCTCATATGACCTTACGCAGTTGCGAGCGCCGTAAAACCTCTTCTAAAACTGAAGTTGTTTTTTTGTTTGTTTGTTTTTGTTTTGTTTTGGTTTTTTTAGATTTTTTTTG
>NW_004797856.1:372710-375213 GCF_000002075.1 Aplysia californica | reverse complement strand
GCACTGGTTTGTGGAGTGTTTATCTCACACAGACACGTGTTGTATGATTTTGTTCTGTGCAGGTGTGTGTGTGAGTGGGTGTGAGTGTGTGTGATTTGGTTTATGTTTGTGTGAGTGTGGGTATGTGTGTGGGTGTGTGTGTGGGTGTGGATGGGTTAATGGATGTATGTTTCTATATGGTCGCTTTTAAGCACAAGGGGGCTATCCCGAAAATGCTGTTTTGAGAAAATCGAAGGTAAAGTTTTTGTCCCTTGTTCAGTTTCTTTAAAAGACAAGGAGAGTTTTCTCTATAACCAAACAAATATACACACCACTAAAACCAAACTTCTACTATAGGTAGGGCAATGCCCACTTTTGGTGTAGGTCAAGATTTCTGGAAACCCCCGAATTCTGAGTTAGCCTGCTTGTCCTTAAAAGCGACGATTTATAGTGGAGTCTGCTTATTTGGCATACAGTAAATATATGAAAACAGAGGTAAGCTGAGAGAAAAGACAATCCAATTTTTTTCTTCTTCTGTTTGAGCAAGCTCCCTAAACCCAAAAAAACTTGGTCAAGTGGTTGGTTGGCGGGTGCTCTGGTGTGGTTTGCTTCTTCTTTCCTGTCAAAAATCTGTCGTCTTTATCTCCCACCCTTTTCTTTTTTGTGTTTGTTACTCTCTTGTAGCATATCTATTCTTCGGCACTGTTATGACCGTATTGTGTTGCAAGTGCCGTAAAACACATACTAAAAAAAATATTTTTTTAAATGTGAAAAGAGAGGTAAACTGAAAGAAGGGAAAATCCCTTTTTTTTTTTTCTCTTCTACGTTAGCAACCTCCCGAAACTAAAAACTTGGCCAAACTGAAGATAATCTGATGGTCCCTCATAAATATTTCGGTTTTAGCAGAGACTTCATTATTTATATGATGAGCGAGAGAGAGTATTTATATGATGAGAGAGAGAGAGAGAGAGAGACAGACAGAGAGAGAGAGAGAGAGAGTGACAGAGAGAGAGAGAGAGAGAGAGAGAGAGAGAGAGGCAGAAGGATACATGTAGATAGATGGACAGACCCAGACAGACAGACAGACAGACATCCACACACAGAGAGAATAACGTATAGACAAAGATGAGAGGGAGAGAGAGAGAGAGAGAGAGAGAGAGAGATTTAGATAAAATGTATTGGTTGTGATTTTGTTCTTCTTACCATTCGCTATTTTCTTTCCACAGTTTTTATGAGCGGCCCGACATGGCAGAGGACCTCATCACAATTTTCACACCTTTGTCACATTCCTTAGCGGCTTTTTCCGTGGGTAAGTCCTTAGCAGGAAGGGCCGATGGAGTAGTCTCCCTCCTCGTTTTAACCAAGATAATCGGTGGCTGGTTGGCGGGTGCTCTGGTTTGGTTTGCTCTTTCTTTCCTATCAAACATCTATCATCGTCTTTATCTCCCCTCCTTCTTTTTCTTTTTTGTGTTTGTTACTCTTGTGTAACAACTCTAATCTTCGGCACTTATATGGCCTTATTGTGTTGCAAGTGCCATAAAGCTCTTACTAAAACAAAACAAGATACTCGGGACGCATTGATTTTGTACGTCACTTTACTTTAACCCTATCCGTACGCCCTGTGGTCATTTTGTACCCCCAGGGTTGTAATCTTCACATTTTAGAGTACTTCTAGTGCGAACATTTCTTTGAAACTTTCATTATTTCTCAAAAATTCATTTTGACAGACAACTATGCAAAGCGTACGGATCGGATTAATGAGTAAATTTCCTCATTGGAAAGAGGTGGCACAGAGTTCCCCACGTCGTATGGGTACGATAGTAAAACACGACGTACGGATAGGGTGAAATAAAGTAATAGAGTTGAGTAATTTCTGTTTGCTTTTTTTTCTTCTTCTTAAAATTTTATCCCTAGGCCCTTCTACCCTGGCTTGGCTTTTTCCAAAACCATTGTAAAATAGTTATGGTCTGTTAATGAAACTGCGCAAGTGAACCAAGAATGATTTTAAAATATTTTTTTTTGGGGGGGGGGGGGGGGGGGGTAAAATTCAAGTTATCATCATTGGTTCAATCACATCTTGGTAAAACAAAACAAAAAAATGAAATTCCAGTTACTTATGGGTGTGGTTATATATTTTAAAAGGTAAATGAATTGGACAAGTGCAATAGCAATGTTAATTATGACTCAGCACTGCTGACACCTGTGTGGATGTTATGCAAGTTGGTCAGACTGCCCTGTGTAGAGAAGCCACGGCAGTTGTGTAATGGGTGGGGGTGCGCTGAGTCTGTATAGAGAGGTGACAGTGGGTGGTTGACGGGTGCCCTGGTGTGGTTTGCTGCTCCTTCTTTCCTGTCAAACATCTGTCGTCCTTCTTTTTGTGTTTGTTACTCTCTTGTAACACCTCTAATCTCCGGCGCTTATATAACCTTAATGTGTTGCAAGTACCGTCGTAAAACTCTTACTAGAACTAACAAAGAGAGACCATGACAGTTGTGTAATTGGGGGGGAGGGGGGGGAAGAATGG
>NW_004797856.1:369628-371244 GCF_000002075.1 Aplysia californica | reverse complement strand
TAGAGAGAGAGAGAGAGAGAGAGAGAAACACAATATTTATTATATTTATGTGCAGTAATGGTTTTGGATAGGGGTGCATGGTTTCTCTGAAACAGTTTTTCTCCTCTTGTAAGTTTTTGCTTTATTCACTTGTGCAATTTCATCAGATATGCCACGTTATATCTTTAGTCACATTTTTAACCAGCTGTGACTGTCTTGGGAAATATAGTTGATTTGATCTGGTTCTGATAGCTTTGATGTAAGTATGGTACTCCATGTAAGCAACTGTTAGTGAGGTGGCGTGGTGAAATCAGGCGCTCGTCAAAATGAAATCCGAGAAATCGACATTTTTCGGCCAGTTTAGGGGCGGGGTTTGTTTTGGGTTTTTTTGCTCAACACCTTGTATGCCTACTCAGATACACTTTTATGTGAGGATTTTATGGAAAAACGTTAATTAAAGGTACAAAAAATGTAAATTTGTAGCTTCCTAGGACTCTTAAGCTATAGAAGTCACCAAAATTTGACGGCCATTTTCTCACTGATTTTACCTCTGAAATCAGGCGACACCCTCCTACTTCAACCTCAAATATTTCAACTACTATTTAAGATTGATGGACATTTTTTTCACAAAAGGCAAGGCAAATGAACAGGTTTTAAGATGATACCAATAACTCCATATCGCCCTGGCTGGTTTGTTACTCATGCTTGAGTCCCTAGTTTGCTGACCTGTTGGTGTGGTCAACAGCTTTACCAAACCATAGTTGTGCTTATTTGAACCTTTAAAAAATGGGAATTCTCCAAATGTATAAATTGTATGGTGCTGAAACGCGTTAAGATCTTTGCTGTCTAGGCCTAATGTTCATTTACCTTCTTTTTTTTTTTCTTCTTTTAATTATACCGCATCAGAAAATTGATGTGTTTTTTCGTTTAGGTTTGAAGTGATTGAAAGCAGCGGTAACTACAGGGAAGAGAGAAAAGTCGGAGCTTGTTGCTCATGACAGAAAGTAGGTTTTCCGGTAGACCTTCTAACACGATTTATATTTGTCATCATGTCACATTTTCGTTCCCAGGTTACTTTCTGTACGACCTCATAGAGCTATTGGTACACCAGAGAACGCGACAGTCGTTGGAGCTTATCGGACACCACGTCGTGGTGAGTTTGTCACAGCCCTCTCCGCGGGTGGTTGACGGATGCTCTGGTGTGGTTTGCTCCTTCTTTCCTATCAAACATCTATCGTCCTGATTTCTCCTCCTTCTTTTTATGTTTGTTACTCTCTTGTAACACCTTTATTCTTCGGCACTTATATGACCTTATTCTGATTTCTCCTCCTTCTTTTTTATGTTTGTTACTCTCTTGTAACACCTCGAATCTTCGACACTTATATTTATGACCTTATTGTGTTGCAAGTACCGTAAAACTCTTACTAAAATTTTTTTAAACCCATGGAGTTTCCTCTTTTTTAAAATCTTTTTTTTTTTCTCTGTTTTTTTTTTTTTAGCTTATTGGAAGTAAAAACAAAATCTGACAGCTGACTCTAGCTCTGACACTTGTCCTTTGTAGAATGGAAGAACAAGGCTTCAGCTTAATGTCAATGATCTCTTACATAGCTGGGCTTATCGTTGTGATTGTGAGAGTC
>NW_004797856.1:367689-369477 GCF_000002075.1 Aplysia californica | reverse complement strand
GGGGGTCTGTGTGGTTTCAGTCAGATTGAACAGGAAAGATTTATGTTATTAGTTATTCGTTACAGCTACTGAGGATCATTGAAGTGGTGAGTTTGCCTGAAGGTTGAAGCATTGATTATTTGCAGGTGGGGTCTCTGGTATTGGGTCTGGAAAGGAAAAATCAATATCATACAAAGTTCATACATTTATGGGTCATGGTGTGAAATCTTTTATGTTTGCATTTCATGTGGAGTGAAGTCTATTTCATGTCTGTCTTTTCATCTGGCGTGCTCTTTATGTCTTGCACGCATGCATGCACACATACAGTCACACAGACACGCATGCATGCATGCAGGCGCATACACAGTCTTTCATAATACAAAAGTACCATTCCTTTTTAATGCGGGGGAGCTCTTTTTTTATTTTTTTTGTCTGTCTTCTTGCTTGGTGATGAATCTGTGTGCACACAGGCATAGACATACGCACACACACACACACACACACACACACACACACAGTCACGTGCACACACACACACTCACACACATGCCTGCGTGCACTCTCACACACAGTCTTTCATAACACAAAAGTACCATTCCTTTTTTATGCTGGGGAGCTCTTCTTTTTTTTTGGTGTGTCTTTTTTCTTGGTGATGAATCTATCCCCATATGTATGTCATGTGTTGTAAACTGCCTGTGTGGGTGGTTGGTGGGTGCTCTGGTGTGGTCTGCTCCTTCTTTCCTATCCAACATCTATTGTCCTTATCTCTCCTCCTTCTTTTTTGTGTTTGTTACTCTCTTGTAACACCTCTATTCGTTGGCACTTACATGACCTTATTGTGTTGCAAGTGCCGTAAAACTCGTACTAAATCTGTTTTAAAAAATACTCTATTCTTCAGCACTTTTATGACCTTATTGTGTTGCAAGTGCCATGCGTAACACTCTTATTTTAACTGTAAAAAAAACCAAAACCAAAAACAAAACAGACTATGTGTGTCTTCTCTTTCCGACCACAGATAATCTCCTGCTTCATGGTAGCAGTGCTGACTCGGCATTACGTGGGGTACGCGGTGGTTGCCCTCATCGTGGAGATCAACAGCATCTTCCTGCACTTCCGACAGCTGCTCCAAATCTGTGGGACGTCAAAGTTCAACCCGTGGTACCGCCTGAACAGCCTCATTAATTTAGGTACGTACGTACGTATTGCCGGGTGGTTGGAGGATGCCGCTGGTAGGTCGTGCTTCTTTTTTTTCTTCCCTCTTTTGTTTTCTAGGTATGTATTTGGGGGGACCTTATTGAGTTGCATGTGCCGTAAAACACTTGCTTTAAAAAAAAAAAGGGGGGGGGTGTGGGTTGTTGGCGGGTGCTCTGGTGTGGTTTTGCTTCTTCTTTCCTATCAAACATCTATCGTCTTTATCTCCTCTCCTGCTTTTTTGTGTTTGTTACTCTCTTGTAACACCTGTAATCTTTGGCACTTAACATGACCTTATTGTGTTGAAAGTGCCTACCGTGTATAACTCTTACGAAAACAAAAACATGAGTTCATTAAAAAACCCAATTTTACAATAAGCAACGACGAACTGTTCTTTGTCTTCAGCATGGGTGGTTGGCGGGTGCTCTGGTGTGGTTTGCTTCTATAATCTTCTTTCCTATCAAACATCTATCGTTTTTAATATTTCCCCTCCTTTTTTGTGTTTGTTACTCTCTTGTAACACCTCTAATCTTCGACACTTATACGACCTTATTGTGTTGCAAGTGCTGTAAAATTCTTACTAAAACTAAAACTAGTGGGTTTACACACACACACACA
>NW_004797856.1:365238-366803 GCF_000002075.1 Aplysia californica | reverse complement strand
GGGGGGAGAGTGAGTGAGAGGGTGAAGGGAAGGATGTGAGGGGCTGGCAGGGGAGAGAGTGATTGAGGGAGTAGCCCGGGTAGGGCAGGGAGATGATTGTGCGGATGATGTGTGGGGAATGGAGATGAAATATACCATTCATGTTACGCGTAAATCTTTCACCACATTTACATGTATGATGTGTTTATTATTCCTGGTGATCTGTACCTTTCCATCCTGTGTCATAAATTTCTATGTAAACCTGTCTGCCTGTACAATAATGTTGAAATGTTTGTCCTCACATAAATATTGTCCCCTCCAAATGGTTATTTCTCAATCAGAAAATAGCAAGTGCACATCTAAGCATTTTCATCATTTAGTGGTTTGATGGAGAATTTTGTATTTTCTCACTTTGACCCTATCCGTACGCCCTGGGGTCGTTTTGTACCCCCGGTGTTGTATTCTTCAACTTTTAGAATACTTCTAGTATGAAGATCTCTTTGAAACTTTCAGTATTTCTCAAAAAATCATTTTGACAGACCGCGTTGCAAAGCTTACGAATTGGATTAATAAGTAAATTTCCTCTTTGGAAAATGGTGGCACAGAGTTATGTCATATGGATACGATAGTCAAACACGACGTACGGATACGGTTAATCATGTATTCATTCTCGTGGGATTTGTCTGTTGTAATTGATGTTTTTATTCATTTGAACTTTTGTCTAACATTAGAACGACCACCTGTATCAAGCAGGCAAGTCGGCTCAAACAGAACGAGAATGTCCAAACAAAACAACTGACCAATTGTTGCCTATGAAATCATTTATGTGTGTGAGAACATTTGTCAGGAATTTCTGTGTAATTAAGACGTACTAACTTGACGTTAAGATGTTCATGTGAGTGGACACATGGCGGGGCGAACCGGGTGGGTGGTTGGCTTGGCGGGTGCTCTGGTGTGGTTTGCTTCTTCTTTTCTATTAAAAATCTATCGTCCTTATCTCCCCTTCTTCTTTTTTATGTTTGTTACTGGTGTGGTTTGCTCCTTCTTTTCTATCAAACATCTATCGTCCTTATCTCCCCGTCCTTCTTTTTTATGGTTGTTACTCTCTTGTAACACCTCTAATCTTGTGGCACTCATATGACGTTATGCAGTTGCGAGCGCCACCGTAAAACCTCTACTGAAACTAAAGAGCGGGCAGGGGTCCGTTTACTTTGTCGGTTGAATGTAGGGGAAGTTTGTGGGTCTCATTAGCCCTATCAGTGTGAAAAGTGTCTAAAGGACACCCCCACCATGTGTGTGAAGAGGACATGAGGGGAAAAACGACGGCGGTCTCAAACTGGAAATTTTGAGGGTGCCAATTTTAAAAGCTTGTGGACTCCTAACTTCTCATTTTTGTTTGATTGGTGGTTTATTGTTAAGTGTTGTTGAATGGGAAATCTAACAACAAAAATCAACCAATCGTTGAATATCCCCTAAAGGTGCTCCGAACATCAATGTCATCCAACTGACAAGTGTACCCCCCCTCCGCGCTTATTGTTGTTGGCCGTCTAGCGGACGCAGAAGCAGATGTCAACTCCGTTCTACAC
>NW_004797856.1:338981-365134 GCF_000002075.1 Aplysia californica | reverse complement strand
CCCCCCCCACCCCCGACTCTTGTTGTTGGTCGTCTAGCGGACGTAGCTGCAGATCTAGACCCCATTCTACCTCCTTACCTCCCCCCGTGCCTCGATGTTCCCTGAAGGTGCTCCAAACATCAATGTCATCCAACTGCAACGAATCAAAACCTCCTTTTTGCAAAGATAAATCTAAACTTACATTGTCTTCAACTTCCCTTTCCTCATCTCTTGCCAGGTCAAACTCTCTCACTGTGTCTGAGTCCGTGAATAGTTCAGTGAAAGCTTTGTCTATTGAAAATGCTTTAAGACTACAGGGGGAAAAAACGACTGTACGAGTCACAAACTGAAAATGGTGAGGGTACCAATTCTGAACGTTTGTTGACTCGTAACTATATTTCTGTTCAACAGTTGGTTGATTACTGTTGTTCGATTTCCCCTGTACTCTTCACATGTTTCGTCATCACAATTTGCGATGACGACGACACAAACTCCTATTGCTGCATTTCCTGGATCAAAACAAGCAAGCAGAAGTTGTATATTTACTAGAAAGGTGGATCAGTTCTTTAGAATTTGTCAGTTGATATTTTGATATGACCATTGTCATACCTCGGCAGTGTGAGTGCACTTGTGGTCAAACCTCTGATGAAAGGGTTAACGAACGAGTTAATGAATGGGTTAACGAACGAGTTTATGAACAAGTTAACGAACGGGTTAATGAACGGGTTGATGAACGAGTTAACGAACAGGTTAATGAACGAGTTAATGAACAGACCACAATATCCTCCAATGTGGGAGATATAGCGGTGAGACTAAATGTACAATTTTTTATCTTTTTTTCAAATTTTATTGGGAAGAGTATTTTCTAAAAAGTACTTTCCATATTGTAATGTAAGGATCCACGGATCGGAGGTTTTTTTCTGTTGTCGTGTTTGCTCAACAAATCCCACTGTGCCCTGTTGCTGGTGTCTGTCTATGACTATTTCACAAATTACAGAACAGTTTGTGGGTGGTTGGCGGGTGCTCTTGTGTGGTCTGCTTCTTCTTTCCTATCAAACATCTGTCGTCTTTATCTCCCCACCTTCTTTTTTGGGTTTGTTACTCTTTTGTAACACCTCTAATCTTCTGGCGCTCATATGACCTTATGCAGTTGCGAGCGCCGTAAAACTCTTACTAAAACTAAAACTTAACTATCTCCCCTCCTTCTTTTTTGGGTTTGTTACTCTCTTGTAACACCTCTAATCTTCTGGCGCTCTTATGCAGTCGCGAGCGCCGTAAAACCTGTACAAATTGCAGAACAGTTGTGCTCGCTGAAAGTCTCTGTTCTTTCTTCACCAAGGCCACCATTCTGCCAAGCTGACTGGCTAGGCAATACCTTTTCCAAGTACTTATTCAGTTACAAATTTTTAAAAACAAGAATGTCTCAATGATTTCGAGTACATATACCTGAGGTACCTAGCACAATGGAACTGTCGACCGTCGTTTTTTCTAGGATGGTGGATTGATGTTTTCTCAACTTAATTAAATTATACACAAGTAAAACTATGAATCACAAGATATAATAATATATGTTATATGTACTGATATGATTGCACGAGAAGTTCTGTATGTGTAGCTGCAGAGGCCGGATTCACTGGATGGCCAATGCACAATGGTAGAAATACGCATAATTTTTAAAGAAATGTATGTATATATATTATAGATATTAGAATAAAAGCTATAAGTTATGGTTGCATTTTTTGATGAGATATGAGATGATTGAATGAAATGGATTGTGGTGAAGAGCGAAAAAAAAATTGGTTTTCCTGAACATTTAGAGTGTGGTTGGATGTATTGACAGTGCTGTTCATATGTGCGGAGTGTGTGTGTAGGGTGGCTATGTCTGAGTGAGCCATTCCTTATCTCTCCTCTTTCATTTTTGTGTATGTTGTTCTTTTGTAACACCTCTATTCTTTTGTAACACCTCTATTCTTTTGTAACACCTCTCTTCTTTTGTAACACCTCTATTCTTTTGTAACACCTCTCTTCTTTTGTAACACCTCTATTCTTTTGTAACACCTCTCTTCTTTTGTAACACCTCTATTCTTTTGTAACACCTCTATTCTTTTGTAACACCTCTATTCTTTTGTAACACCTCTATTCTTTTGTAACACCTCTATTCTTTGGCATTTATATGACCTTATTGTGTTGCGAGTGCCGTATAACTCTTACTGAAACTAAAAACTCTACAGTTTGAAGCCCTCTTTTTTATCTTAGCCAAACCTACCATTGAGGAAATAGGTGGGTGGTTGGCGGGTGCTCTCGTGTGGATTGCTCCTTCTTTCCTATCAAACATCTATCGTCCTTATCTTTCCTCCTTCCTTTTTGTGCATGTTACTCTTTTGTAACATTTGTAATCGTCGGCACTTATATGACCTTATTGTGTTGCAAGTGCCGTAAAACACAAACTAAAACTAACAAAAGAAACAAAAAAAACTAAGTCAAGAGTGGTTACTGTTACCTGTGGTCAAAATTGCTCACCCTGTGCCGTCTACTTTCCGGTGTAAGAAATGGTCAATATGTGATTTGTTTCCCGTCATTTACCTCGCGTTAGTAAAAACTGTCTGCTTGCCTCGGTACTACCTGATGGAATAATGACATTTTCTTTGTTGTGTATGTGTGTGTTTGTGTGTGTCTGTGTGTGTGTGTCTGCGTGCGCGCGTGTTTGAGCGGGGAGGGGGGGGAGGGGGAGGGGGCGGGGGAGGGAGGGGGAGGGGGAGGGAGGGGGGGGGCGGGGAGGAGGAGGAGATTTTTGATTTTACTTTGCCTTATTGTCCTCTTGACATTTCTTTTTTCATTTCACTCGTTTGATCAGAGGCACATATTATTCTCAACTTGTAAGCCATCTGATGTGGTATTTCCTTTCTACTTCTTTGTGTGTGTGTGTGTGTGTGTGTGTTTCTCTGTGTCTGTGTGTGTTTGTTTGTGTGTGTGTGTGTGCGGGGAAGGGGTGGGTATCATGTGTTTACATTCCATAATTTGCCCCCTTGTTTCTCTGCTTTCCTGCTTTTGTTGTTGTTGTTTTTTTTTGGAGGGGAGGTAAAGAATTACCTATGATGGGACTGATTCCTGTTGTGATATCTGAGTTCAAGTTATGGATATTAGTGTTGCAAGTGCTGTAAAACCCTTACCAGAACAAAAACAGCCACTCTCATGAAACAGGATTCCCTTTTCTTTTCCGCCATTTTTTTTTTCTACTCCCAAGATAATTAGATTGCAAAAGAAATCCATTTTTTTTCAGTCTTTCCTTTAAGCCTCTGCACTCTATAAGTTTTTTTCATATCCCCAAAATACTGGCTTTTTATTGACTGCCACCTTTTGGGGGTTTTTTGTGGATAATAATTGGTCGCTTTTAAGGACAAGCAGGCTAACCCAGATTTCTCTGTGTGAAGATTATCTGTGGGTGGTTGGTGTGTGCTCTGGTGTGGTTTGCTTCTTCTTTCCTATCAAACATCTAGCTATCGTCTTTGTCGCTCTCTCCTTCTTTTTTGTGTTTGTTACTCTCTTGTAACACCTCTAGTCTTTGGCACTTATATGACCTTATTGTGTTGCAAGTGCCGTAAAACACTTTCTAGAACTAATCGAAGATTTATCTTTTGTACCGTATACCAGGATGGGAGAGTCTGATGGCTCGCAGTGAGCTGTGAGTAGTCCGGTGTTCGTATCTTTTTATAGGAAAGTTCTCTACTAATATCTACAAAAATATATATCCACGTAGGAGTAGTGGGCGTACTGTCGATTTGGTGCGTGTGTACGTGTATAAATATATATATATAATTATGTGATCGTGGGTTTTTGATTTTTAACTTTACATGCCAGTTGATATTAATGGAGCCGTAAATTGAAAATTTTGTACCTATCTATCTCATGTGTTGTATGTATGTGCTACTGAAGTTTTTCAGGCTTGGCAACTATCCATTCTTGTGAACGTGGGTGGTTGATGGGTGCTCTGGTGTGGTTTGTTTCTTCTTTGCTATCAAACATCTATCGTCTTTATCTCCCCCTCGCTCTTCTTCGGCACTTATTTGACCTTATTGTGTTGCAAGTGCCGTAAAACACTTACTAAAACTAATACAAAATTGTTGTGACCCCCCCCCCCCCACCCCCCCCTTTCCTTTTTTTACTCTCCTGATCACCATAAACAGAAAACAGAAGTCTGAGGACTGTAGCATTGTACGTCTTTGCTGAGTGAAAAGTTAAACGAAGGATCAAGGAAGTCTGAACAATATATTCGGGTCTGGCTTAATTAAGAAAAATGTCCCGTGGGATACTGCCTATCCCTCAGCTCCTTGCTTCATCAAGCTAAATATTGACCTAGTGGGTGTGGTTTCAAGAAAATAGATTTCTCTGTTCCCCTCCATCCATTCCTCTCAAGAAAGTGACTTTTAAAAATATTTTACACAACCTGAAATCTTTCCTAATCCTTACTATCATCATTTTACCTCTATTTCTTTCGTATGTTTGTCTCACTCTTGTGATTCACTATTTTTGGGGTGCCTTGATAGTCGAAGCAGACCTTGTGCTTGTGCTGTTGAAGCTAGAGAGGTGAGCAGAGTAATTCTGATTCCCTGTAAGGACTTTTCTATTGACGTCCACCCCTTGGTGCTCATATGACCTTATGCAGTTGGGAGCGCCGTAAATACTCTACTAAAACAAAACTAACTGATGCCAGTTCACTTAAGTATAGTTGATTTTATAGTATAGTTTGCAACTGTCTTTACTCACAATGCTTCTACCTGGTATAATCTGGAAAATATTGCCGTGCCTGTAGCAGTCTAAATCAGATACTTACGGTGTGGGCTTTGTCTAGATTAGATGCTAGGCAAATAGTCTTTTTTTAAAAATTCTACTGCATAATAATGTTTTATATCCCCTTAACTTACTGTCTGCAGAGAAGGGGTGGGGGAGGACATGACCATGTATTTGGTTATACTTCTATGATATCTTGTGTGTGCCCCCTTCACTCGATCTAACCTGTGTTAATAGTAGAGACATCTAATCTCAACAATGAAATTTTGTTTTTCTATATATCACATCTTAATCAGTAAAGTAAACTCTATTGCTGATTCTCAAAGTCTTATGAAAGTGGGTGGTTGGTGGGTGCTCTGGTGTGGTTTGCTCCTTCTTTCCTATCAAACATCTATCATTCTGATCTCTCCTCTAATCTTCAGCACTTATATGACCTTATTGCGTTGCAAGTGCCGTAAAAACTCTTGTTAAAACTAAAAGTCTCATGAAAAGTCAGGGTAACAGAGTACGTGTCAGATTTCCAATTCGTATGTTGTTTCCTGTCTGTGTCTTGCCATATATCGGGCGTGTTCTCCGCTTTTGCCATCATGCATTTCTGTTATTTGAGACGTATAATGTGGAGTTCCCTTCGTTTAACAGTTAAACGTACTATATGTAGCTTTTATTTCTTTTTTTAACGTCTGGAATTTGAATTTGGACAAATCGTTCTGTAAAACATGCATCTGTTACCATGAAGGATTAAGGAACTGCAATGGAAAAAATATATATATTAATAAATATAGGGCATCATAGTACATCTGAGCAGCTGGCAGGGGATGTGACAATTGATATCAGAAAATAATACACTGCAACTAATTGTCCTTGAATTCAAGAAATTGTCTGAGAAAGATGTTTTGTTGTTCAAGTATTGTTGCACCAGGGTGTTTACGCTCCGACGGTATTATTATATAACTTTTCCTTCAGTGTTTTCTCCCTTCCTTGCCTTCTGTCGTTCCCTCTTCCTTCGTCAGTCTTCCTCCCCTCCTCCCTGAGCCAAATGTCTGCCTGTGTATGTGAAATGTTATGTATATTTGTCCAGAAAGGTGTAGTGCTCGTACAAAGAGCGGAGAGACTGTCATATATGAAGTGTGCTGACAAAATGAGTTACTTCTCGGTTTTCAGCCTTATGGAAATTGATTCACCAACTTGATAGGTGAAGTTTGTACAATTTTTTAGAATAGAAGAATAAAAGACACAGTAAACTTGAACAACAAAATTGAAAATCTATAAATCTGATCCCAGTGTCGGGTTTTGGCTGATGATATCACCATTCTTGGGGTTGCGAGAAGTAACTCATTTTGTCAGCACGCCTCATAAATGTCTGCCTGTGTATGGGAAATGCTGTACATTTGTCCAGAAGGGTTTAGTGCTCGTACAAAGAGAACGGAGAGACTGTCGTATTATAGTTTACGGCTTATGTTTTGTTGTGAGATGTTTCGAGGTGTATTTTCCCCAAAATGTTGTAATGCGTTCCGTCACACGATGACTCATTCTTTAATGTCACAATAACTTGTTCTAATGTCTCGCAATGATACATTCTAATGTCTTATTTTCTTGCGACCTATGTCTAGGTTGTTGGTGGTGCTCTGGTGTGGTTTGCTCCTTCTTCCCTATCAAACATCTGTCGTCTTTATCTCCCCTCCTTCTTTTTTTGTGTTTGTTACTCTCTTGTAACACTTCTTAATCTTCTGGCGCTCATATTGACCTTATTGTGTTTCAAGTGCCGTAAAACTCTTACTAAAACTAGGTCGTTGACCTCTCTCATTCCAGGGGCACAATTCTCCGGGGTCACAGTCAGTGGAGATCGAGTTTCCTTTTGTTTGTTTGTTTGTTTGTTTGTTTGTTCGCATTGAACAACCATTTTATTTATTTCTTTCTGTTCAAGTTCCTTATCCCAACTTTTTAGGTCTACTGGGTGGGTGGTTGGCGGGTGCTCTGGTGTGGTTTGCTTCTTCTTTTCTATCAAACACCTATCATCCTTATCTACTCTCCTTCTTTTTTATGTTTGTTACTCACTTGTATCACCTCTAATCTTCTGGCCCTCATATGACCTTATGCAGTTGCGAGCGCCGTAAAACCTCTACTAAAAAAACTTAGGTGTACTGGAACGACACGTAAATGTGTGGACTAGAATGGCATAAGTGTGTGAGAGTTTTTCCTCTTTTCTGCACATGCTAAACTTTGTTGTTAATTTTGATTAAATTTAAATCATTCTCAAATGATTAAATGTCATAAAGTGTCTCAGAAATGTTTTGAAAGCTCTTCGGGAACCACATTTTCTGCATTTCTGCATGCTCAAATAATTTGTGTGTAGCCTCTCAGTAATAGAATTACTTCATTTTCAAATATAGAAGAGCTATATGATTTGATTGAAGTAAAATGTGTAACACTGTTGTTGGTTTTTTTGTCCCGGGAAAAGGGGAGGGGGAGGGGGTGGGGGGGGGGGGTGTGTTTGTCGGCTTTGTTTGGGTATTTTGTTTCTGGATTTGGTTTATTCATTCCACTCAACAGCTCAAGATTTTCTACCGTTTATGTCATGAATACTTGCTTAACTTTGCCAGTTTGTTCAATTGTCGTTGTACACGGGTGGTTGGCGCGTGCTCTTGTGTGGTTTGCTCCTTCTTTCCTATCAAACAATTATCTTTATCTCTCCTTTTTTTAAATTGTGTTCGTTGCTTTCTTGAAATACCTCTATTCTGTTGACACCCTCCCCTTGGCTCTCATATGACCTTATGCAGTTGTGAGCGCCGTAAAACCCTCTACTATATATAATAAACTCTAATCTTCAGCACTTGTATGACCTTATTGTGTTGCGAGTGCCGTAAAACGCTGACTAAAACAAATTGTGTTTGTCATATGTCTTGCAGGAAGTTAAAGTGCCGTTAAACGCTCACTAAAACAAATTGTCTTTGTCGTATGTCTTGTAGGAAGTTAAAGGGCACCGCTAGGAGGGCCGACTTTTTTTTTCTTTCCTTCCATTGTTTCTGTCTCGTTATTTCTGTGCTCTGCGGTATATATAGCTGTTGTCCTCCTTATGCGGTTGTGAGCGCCATAAAACCTCTACTAAAACTAAAACTCAACTTGCTGTTGCCGTATTGATGTGCTTCTCTTTGTGCAAACTCTAGTACTAGTAGGCCTGATATTGTTACCGAGCACCTGAAAGGATGGCGCGACATGGTGGAATCGGGCGCTCGTCAATTTTGGGACATGTGGAGTTATTGGTATCACCTTGAAGCCTGTCCACTTGCCTTGCTTTTGAGAAAAAAAGATCCATCTATGTTGGATACAAGTTGAGATATTGACGATTGAAGGAGGTGGGGTCGCCTGGTTTCAGAGGTAAAATTAGCGAGAAAATGTCCGGCAAAGTTGAGTTATTTCTTTAGCTTGAGAATCCGTGGAAACTGAAAATGTACATTTTTTCTGCCTTTGACTTTAATCGTTTTTTTTAAAAATCTACGCAGAAATGTGTTCTTTAATTGGGATGAAGGGTTTTGAGCCAAAAAACAAAAAATTAGATGAAAATGTCTAAACTTGCGGAAAAATGCCAATTTCTTGACTTTCATTCTTTTGACGAGTGGCTAAATTTCACCACGCTGCCTCACGAATCATTTTGCCGCGTTTCGTTCTTCAATGTGGGGGTCCGTGTTTGATGTTCAAAGAGAAGGTTGAAAAAAAAACAGTCTTCCTTGTTATAGGAAAGCTTTAATCCACAGGTGCTTCTGTCAGCTTTGCTAGGATGTTGGGAATGTGGGTGGTTGGCGGGTGCTATGGTGTAGTTTGCTTCGTCTTTCCTATGAAACATCTATCATCCTTATCTCCCCTTCTTTTTTGTGTTTGTTACTCTCTTGTAACACCTCTAATCTTCTGGCGCTCAAATGACCTTATACAGTTGCGAGCTCCGAAAAACCTCTACTAAAACTAAGATGTTGTGAATAGGATTTTTGTGAAATTGTGAAAGATTTGCTATTGTCTAATGGTTCACAGCGTTTATAGCAGCTTTGAGATGATTTTGGGGTATCGGTTAATTTTGTAGACTAAACTGTTTTTTGTATTGGCTAATTGATGTGTAGACTATTTTGGTATCGTCTAATCTACAGGCTATTTTCACATCGGCTTATCTGTCCCCGTCGTTTTATGCTAGAAAAATTCTGAAATTATGCAAACTGAGCCCTAAAATGTGAAATTATGCGATTCCGCTAATTTTAACGAAGAATGATAAAGGAAAATAATCAGAAATTATGCAAAAAATGATCAAATTGTGCTAATAAATTATGCTGGGTGCATAAAACAACGGGGACTGGCTTTTCTGCTTCCCTACAGTGTGGTTTATCTTTATCTGTACTTGACCCCTGGGCAATCAATGGACACTTGAGCGTTGCCTGAACATAAAATGTACTTTTTTTCTGTTCAATGATCATGATTTAGTCTTGGGCGTTGCCTGAACATAAAATGTACTTTTTTTCTGTTCAATGATCATGATTTAGTCTTGGGCGTTGCCTGAACACAAAATGTATTTTTTTTCCGTTCAATGACCATGATTTAGTATTTGTCGGTGCCTGAACACAAAATGTACTTTTGTGAAACTACCATGATTTTATCTTGGGTGTTGCCTGAACACAAAATGTACTTTTGTGAAACTACCATGTACCATGATTTTGTCATGAAATTCTTCTGTGTTTGTACCCCTTGTACTTTTGTGAAACTTCCATGATTTTATCTTGGGTGTTGCCTGAACACAAAATGTACTTTTGTGAAACTACCATGTACCATGATTTTGTCATGAAATTCTTCTTGTGTTTGTACCCCTTGTATTGGTTACTTTGTTGGTTACCTGGTTGGAGGATAGGTGTCAGTGTCAGTGTCATTGCAGGTGGTACAATGCCCTAGCTGCTCCTCCCTCCTCTCCAGGATCCAGGAAAGGCGAGGCTTGCTGTCAGGTCAAAGGGCTAGTAGAGCTAGAACTCAGATGGCCGCTAGATTGGGAAAGTGAAAGTCTGGCTTGCTGATCGTGCCTATCGTTATACAATATTCTGTGCGATGTTTCTACAGAGTTCAGCATACTTTACTTTATTATTTGCTACGCCTGAGCCGTGCTTCTACTCACTTGTGAAGTTCTATATATATACATTTATACATTTGTGTCACAATGCTGTGGAAGCAGGCGCTCATCAATTTATGGTCATTTGAAGCTATTGGTATCATCTTAATGGTTGTTACTTTGTTTTGCTTTCGATGAAAAAAAACATCCAGTTTTCTTGAATACAAGTCGAGATATTTGCAATTGAATGGGATAGGGGTCGCCTGGTTTCAGAGGTAAAATTAGTGGAAATTGGTCGCCAAAGTTGAGTTATTTCCTTTGCTTGAGAGTCCGTGGAAAAAGAAATTTCTTTTATGCAGTTGCCAGCGCCGTAAAACCTTACTAAAACTTGACTAACTAAAAACAGAAAATTTGTCCCTCTGATCAATGTTTTTCAGTAAAATCCACACAAAAATGCGTTTTTAAATGGACTTGAAAGGTTTTGAGCCGAAAAAAGAAAACTAGGAAAAACAAATTGCCCATCGGTCGTTCCTTTCTTTGATTTCATTATTTTGACGAGCGCCTGATTCACCACACGGCCTCACTTATTATACTTTTATACTTTTTAGTATGTATCAAATCAGATGCAGATTCCTTGTTTATATGTTGTCGTGAAGCAGTTGTTTAACCTTAACCATATTTTCATATGTGGAAACTATGATGCCCCACCCTCCCGCCCGCTCACCCACCCCGTACTCTCTGCCTTAAAAAAGATAATTTGTGTCACGACGCGGTGGAATCAGGTGCTCGTCAATTTTGGGGCATGTAGAGTTATTGGTATCATCTTAAAGCTTGTTCATTTGTCTTGCTTTGGACGAAAACAATACCCATTTATCTTGAAAACAAGTCGAGATATTATCGATTGAATCAGGTGGTGTAGCCTGATTTCAGAAGTAAAATTTGCAAGAAAATGGCCACCAAAGTTAGGTTGGTTACATAGTTTGAGAGTCTGTAGGAACTGAAAAAGTACATTTTGTGTGTCTTTAACCAAGATTTTCAGTGAAGTACACTCAGACAGAAATGTGTTCTTTAATGAACATAAAAGATGTTGAGCCAAAATATAAAAAAACCTCAAAGATGCTAAGCCAAAATATTTTTAAAAACTGACAAAAATTGCCAAGCCTGCGGGGAAAGTGCCCAGCTTCTACAATTTCATTATTTTGACGAGCGCCTGATTTCACCATGCTGCATAACATTTTGGCTTGGTTAGAATTTGATGATAGTGAGAATGGATTGTGTTGAAAGTGTGTTCTGTTGATGACAAACCTCTATTTCATTTGTATGCTTTCGTTCACAATTTTCCATGCAGCTCTAGATAAGAATGGTAATCGTGTTTTGTATTAATATATCGTATATTTATATATATGAATCTATATTTGCAGCAATTTATATATATATATATATAAATTAATTCCTGTGTTGAACTGTTGTATGTAGTATGTACGACTCGTCTCTTTGACTTTGAGCGTCTGTAAGTTGTACATGATGCAAATTTTCTCTCAGGGCCGACTTATTTGATGGAACTTGGTTCTGTGTAATAGATACAACATTTCTACCTTTGGATACGTACGAGGGCTTTGCTACCCAGGGTGTTCTTTTGGGTTATCGTTTTGGGGTCTGTGCATTGTCTGTTCTTTTTTAAGTCGAGTTAGTGGGTGGTTAGCGGGTGCTCTGGTGTGGTTTGCTTCTTCTTTCCTATCAAACGTCTATCATCTTTATCTCCCCTCCTTCTTTTTTGTGTTTGCTACTCTCTTGTAACACCTCTAATTTTCTGGCGCTCATATGACGTTATTGTGTTGCAAGAGCCGTAAAACACTTACTAAAACTAAAAGTAAGCCGAGTTGTCTTGACTGAGAGCCCCTCCCAGACAGACAAAATGTGGGTGGTTGGCGGGTGCTCCGGTGTGGTGTACTCCTTCTATTCTATTTTAAAAATCTATTGTCCATATTACTCCTCCTCTTTTTTCTTTTTTTCTGTTACTCTCTCACAACACCCGCAGTCTTTGGCATTTATTTGGCTTATTTGTGTTGCGGGCGCTGTAAAATTGTACCCCCGGGTTATATTCTTCACATTTTAGAATACTTCTTGTACGAAGATCTCTAGCTCTTTGAAACTTTCAATATTTCTCAAAAAATCATTTTGACAGATTGCTACGCAAAGCGTATGGATTGGATTAACGAGTGAATTTTCTCTTTGGAAAGTGGTGGCACAGAGTTCTCCACGTCGTATGGATACGATAGTAAAACACGATGTATGGATAGGGTTTTACGAAAACTGTCCTCACATAGAGCGTTCTCAGACGGGCAACTGAGGGTAGGTAGAGTGACTAACTAGGGTGAGTAAAGGGCGCTGGGTTTGAGTGTGTTATTTATACCTGTGGTTATGTAACTTTGGTGAGTAAAGGACGTTTTGTTTGAATGTGTTATTTATACCTGTAGTCATGTCAGGTGGTTGTTTGGACTTGTGGTCATTAGAGTAGGTTTGACCGAAAATGTGTGTGTGTGTGTGTGTGTGTGTGAGTGTGTGTGTGTGTGAGTGTGTGTGTGTGTGAGTGTGTGTGTGTGAGTGTGTGTGTGTGTATGTATGTGTGTGTGTGTGTGTGTGTGTGTGAGTGTGTGTGTGTGTGTGTGTGTGTGTGTGTGTGAGAGTGTATATGTATGTGTGTGTGTGTGTGTGTGTGTGTGTTGCTGAATGAAATGTTCCCTGTCTGGTACAGTAGATGGTCCCCTTCAGTGTTGGGTTAATGTTTGAAAAGATTCTGTGTCATAAAACTCATATATTGATGTTCTTCTTTTTTTTTTGGTTCTAAATAGTGTGAATGTATTTTTTAAATTACACTTTTTATTATTTATCTGTGCAGTATTGATGAAGATGTTATTGTCACCATTATGATAAGATTGGATAACTACAATTTTTTTTTTTTTTTTAAATTTATTTTTTTTTTTCCTTTTGTCGCTAAATATTATCCACAAAGCATGTTTCATACGCTGGTGAAAAACTGATTTATTCCACGCCCTACAACCAAAAGTGGACTTTTTCAACAGTATGAGACTCGGATAACTCTCAGCAGTCTTTTTAATAATAAATCAGTTGGGTTTTTTTCTACTGAAAAATTCGCTGGAAGATATCACTGATAAAAGAGGTGAGCAGTCAAAGACTGATTTCCTGTATGTAAGGACTTCTCTAATAACTTCCATCCCATGGCGCTCATATGACCTTATGCGGTTGCGAGCGCCGTAAAACCTCTACTAAAAATAAAACTAAGATGTCAGTTGTCCGATCTTATCTCAATGACGAAAATAATAACCTTATGTCTCAAAGGGGATAGGCCAAAGGGCTAGAACCCAGATGGACGCTGGATCGGATAAGTAAAAAATGTACATGTAGTGTAAAGTAAGTCAGTGAGTGAGTGGTTGGCGGGTGCTCTGGTATGGTTTGCTTCTTCTTTCCTATCAAACATCTATCGTCCTTATCTCCCCTTCTTCTTTTTAAAGTTTGTTACTCTTTTGTAACTCCTGTAATCTGCTGACGCTCATTTGACGGCATGCAGTTGCAAGCGCTGTAAAATCTCTACTAAAAAAAATTAAAAAGTAATGTAAAGTAAGTCAGTAAGTCTCTATGTGGTGTGCTCATAAATTAAAGTTTAAATTTGTCTCCCAACCTATCAAAGCTCCTCCCCCCCCGTCCTGAGTGAAAAATTCTAGTCAGCTACTCCCAAATCTCGGCACTTATATGACCTTATTGTGTTGCAAGTGCCGTAAAACACTTACTAAAACTAAGACATAGCAGCTGCTCTCTAGCAAATGGCATAGCTTTTCTCTGACCCTTATGTTCAAAGTTCTGTATTGCTCTAAAAAAAACATTGTGTGAAGACTGTTAAAGTGATGATTTGTAAAGAAACAAAATTCTATTGTATTATGAAGTTGGGTTTTTTTTTCCTCCTTTATTTTGGAATTTTTCTTTAGGTCCTGAATGGACACTTCTGTTCTAGTCAACTGCACGAGACAATAATTTTATTTTATATACTATAACAACAAAGATGGTACATAACAAGATGGTTCAGTCCTCTCTTTGAGCCAATTAAAAAAGTGTTCTCGAAATCCGGTGGCGCCCTCTTCGACGAAAAAGCGTCCGCGTTCCGAACAGAGTAATCTTACCTGTGTGAAAAACAATAAAAGCGAAACTTAACAAACTGTGCTGTTCCTATTCTTCTCCGGGAGAAACGAAAGAGAGCTTCACAATACAAAGACTGCATGAGTGCACAGATTTCTACACTCAGTGCAGAAAGCGCCATCTGAATCAATTCCTGCGGACTGCCACCGACACTTTTTTGACTGAGTGAACTATTTTGTGATGTACGATCTTTGATAACAATTAATTAACAAACTAACAAGTTGGGTTGTTTTTCTGTCATTCTATAGCTGTACAGTTTAATATGTGCCAACAGACAATATTTGAAGCTGTCAATATTATGGTAGTCTAAAAATAGAATTAGCAAAAGTTTTCGTCCAATGCAATGGGTTTGGGGTTTTTTTTCTACTTGTGTACAGTACGAAGCATATAGTTGTTGAGGACACTAGTGTGGTCTGGTTCATGCACTTCTCTTGCTGGTACTGTACTTTTGTTATATATATATGTGAAGAGCACAGGGGAAAAACGACTGTAGTCACGAACTCAAAATTGTGAGGTGCCAATTTTAAAAGCTTGTGGACTCATAACTTCATATTAATTGTTTGACTGGTGGTTTATTGTTAAGTGTTGTTGAATGGGAAATCTAACAACAATAATCAACCAACAGTTGAACAGAAATACAGTTATGAGTCAACAAGCGTTCAAAATTGGTATCCTCGCGATTTTCAGTTTGTGACTACCGTCGTTTTTCCACGGTAGTCTTCATATCTTATTCTCGGCGATGTGTTGATGGATACGGATGTGTGCTGTCTCTTGTGGGACTCATTTTTGTTTCGGTTCGGTAGTAAGGATTTTACAGCACTTGCAATACAGATGGACGCTTCAGTTTGTAGAGACTTGACAGCACGTCACGGTTTTTGATTGGTCACTTTTAAGGACAAGTGGGCTTACCCAGATTTTGGGGGTTCCAGAAATCTTGACCTATACCAAAAGTGGGCATTGCCCTACCTATAGGAGAAGTTTGGTTTCACTGCTGTTTGTATTTGTTTGGGTATAGAGAAAGCTATCCTTGTCTTTTAAAGAAACTGAACAAGGGGCAAAAACTTTACCTTCGATTTTCTCAAAACAGCATTTTTTGGGATAGCCCCCAAGAAATCTGGGTTGGCCCGCTTGTCCTTAACATAAAGCGACCATATATGACCTAATTGTGTTGCAAGTGCTGTAAAACTGTTACTAAAACTGAAACTCTGAGTGCCTTACTTTTTCTAAGCACTTAATTACCTTTATTGAGTCTACGTTCTTCTCTCTACTCAAACTTACTGACTGGGGAATTTTGTATCTTTTCTTTTTTGTTCAATGGTTTGTGTATTGATTCACTTTTTGAAGGTCTCTAAATCTTTTTTTTTTTCAGAATTGTTTTACTTTACTTACTTTTTTTTTCTCTCCTCTGTGTGTGTGTGGTCTTGTACATTTCTGTGGGGGTGTATCTCAGAGAAGAAGAAAGGCTCAGTTGACGTTGGAGTCATGAACTTCTTTCTCCGAGCTGTGGTGAGCTTGTTTAGAAAATGTGCAGAAAGACTAAAACGGTTAGCTCTTAGTTTTATTTTTTCTCCAGAATATCTACATCATACGAGTAATATTTTACTTCCAGCGTTTGTAGTTGAATGATTAGGCTCTTGTCCCAGCAAGCAAAGGGATCATTTGTGTCACGACGCGGTGGAATCAGGCTCTCGTCAATTTTTGGGCTTACGGAGATGATGGTATCATTTTAAGGCACGTCCATTTTCCTTGTTTTGGGTGAAAATAATATCAATCTATGTTGAATAAAAGTCGAGACCCAATATGTGTGATTGAAGAAGGTGAGGGTCAAATTAGCTAAAAAAAAATGGCCCTCAAATTTGGGCTTGGGAGTCAGTGGACACTGAAAATTTACATTTCTTCTGCCTTTAATCAACGTTTTTCAGTAAAATCCACCCTGAAATGTGTTCTTTAATTGGCATGAAAGGTGTAGAACCAAAAAACCCCAAATTTCAACGAAAATTCCCAAACTTGCAGGAAAATGACAATTTTTCATGACTTTCATTATTTTGACAAGCGCCTGATGTTACCACGCTGCCTCACATTTCGTTTCCTTGAGGGTATCACTGTCTTTTTTCCGACATGCAGTCCATACCATATGTGTTGACTCCCTTAAGAGAGGACAGAGACAACTCGTCTCTTATTTGATTGGTCTGTGGGAGGTGTTGAAACATATTATAGTAGAGGGTTTTACAGCGCTCACAACTGCATAAGGTCATATGAGCGCCAAGGGGTGGATGTCAACAGAGAAGTCCTTACAGGGAATCGACTTATTCTGCCTACCTCTCTAGCTTCAACAGCACAAAGTCTGCTTCGACTATCAAGGCACCCCAAAAACAACAGGTCACAAGAGAGTGACAAACATACAAAGGAAGTAGAGGAAAATGACAATAGTAAGGATTAGGAAAGAAAAAGCAGCTGTTCCCTGTTACAGATCAGGCACAGTTATGAGCGTGACATGAATCTGCCCATTTACAATTCTATTGCGCTTGAACGAGAAATGTCCCCCCTTTGGGAATGGCCTAAAGACACTACAGTCAGTGGCACCGCCCCGGGGGGGGGGGGGGGGGGGGGGCAGTGGGAGGTGTAACATTTGGTCAACGAGATAATTATACAAACTTTTTAGAAATTTAAAATCTTCACTTGGCACTCATATGACTTTATGCAGTTGCGAACGCCGCAAAACCTCTTCTTAAACGAAGATCTTCACCACAGTGCCATTGCCATGGGTTGTTGTTTTTTTACCCCGGAATATTCTAGTGTGTTTTTTTGTTCTATAAGTTTAGTTTGAATAAACAGAAACTATCCAGACTCATGCCTAGACAGATTCTACCATTGGCTGTAAGTTGTATAGACAGATTCTGCCATTGGCTGTAAGTTGTGTAGACATGAATTGGTTCATTGTATTCATTAATTTTGATTTTTGGTTTTTTAATTTAATTTTTTTGGGTGGGGGGGGTTGAAAAATGTGATACTAGGGCCAGTTTTCTGTGACATAGCGGCATAGATTTCGGAATATTTGATAATGAATGTACTCATTACGTGCTTTAAATTTTCATGTAGAATCTACAATATTTTGTATTCAGTTTAGGAATTGAATGAAACATAATACATGTAGTTTTGAATGTGTTTATACTTAAAGCTTAGATCTACATGACATATATATGATCATAATCGTTATATTGTTTTTATTATACTTTTAGTTATAATGCAGAGTTGTTTTTGTATGATTAAATTGACAACAAAGTGTTATATTGTTTAATTCTTAGATGTTCAATTAGTGCTGATCACTGGTGCCACTGACTGAAGTGTCTTCAGGCCATTCCCAAAGGGGGGACATTTCTTGTTCAAGCACGGTAGAATTGTAAATGGGCTGATTCATCAATGTCACGCTCATAACTGTGCCTGAACTACAACAGGGAACTGCTGCTTTTTCTTTCCTAATCCTTACTAATGTCATTTTCCTCTACTTCTTTTGTATGTTTGTAACTCTCTTGTGACCTGCTATTTCCGGGGTGCCTTGATAGTCGAAGCAGACCTTGTGCTGTTGAAGCTAGAGAGGTGAGCAGAGTAAGTGTGATTCCCTGTGTGGACTTAATTCTCTGTTGACGCCCACCCCTTGGCGCTCATATGACCTTATGCAGTTGCGAGCGCGTAAAACCCTCTACTAAAAAAAAATACAATTAGGCTCTCGGACTCGCAACCGTAAGGTCGTGGGTTCGAATCCCGTCAGGGGCCCGACGTTGTGTCCTTAGGAAAGGCACTTTGCACAAATTTTCCTCACTTCACCCAGGTGGAAATGGGTACCCGGCTATAGACAGTGAACGATCTTGTCAGTTTGATAGTGTTTGAGCGAGTGAAATCCGCAGCTTGCACTGTATGCTTCCGCGGAAGCCGAAAATGTTTCAGAGTGTTCTCAAAGGGTCTGCTGGGGTAATAATAGTTGTAAAGCGCATAGAGCACGCTCTTGAGCATGGATATGCGCTATATAAATGCAATTATTATTTTTATAATTTCTAATCACTGGTGCCAGTTATTGACAAAGAGAAACGTGCCTCGACGTGTGTCTTCGTTATAATCTACTTACCATTTTGTCAAGTGGAAAACGTGCTTCAAGTTCAAGTTTTTGTAACGCCAATGAAACAATGCATATTATATATATATATAGATTATTATTATTATGAGGTGTCAAAATAACTGTTTGTGCAAACACAATGTTGTCATATTCTTTGTATTGTTTTTTTTTTAATACAATAAATGCATATTCGATATGTCGAAATTGACTTGGGTTTGTGTGTGTGTGTGTGTGTGTGTGTGTGTGTGTGTATGTGTGTGTGTGTGTGTGTGTGTGTGTGTGTGTGTGTGTGTGCCTTTTCCCTCTCCTTTACTATAAGGTCACTTTTAAGCACATTAAGGGGGCTATCCCGAAAAATGCTGTTTTGAGAAAATCGAAGTGAACAGTTTTTGGACCCGTATTCAGTTTCTTTAAAAGACAAGGAGAATTTTCTCTATAACAGCACATATTTTAATATACACACCAATGAAACCAAACTTCTCATATATATATAGGTAGGGCAGTGCCCACGTTTGGTGTAGGTCAAGATTTCTCGTACATTGTGTATTACATTCCCCCCCCCCCTCTTTAGTCCATCCCTTTGATCAAGGGCGAGTCATCAGATCACTTGTTATCATGCTGGACTATGGAGTGGATGACTGTGGTTCGAATCCCAAAGAAGACTTTTCGTAAAAATGTTGTTTTGGGGGATTTTTAAAGGCTCTTCACCCATACTATGGATCGGTCCCATCTGAGATAGACATTATATTATAATTTATATTCGGAGGTCCCGCCTCTTAAATATCCTAGAAAGCGTAAAAAGGGGTGTTAAACCTATATTATAATTTCGTACTTTTTCTTTGGAAGTAGACAAATAAAAGATTTGTCGTACTACTGCTGCTTTTCCTTTCAAAACCATACATCCTTGCCAAGAAAAACAAATTGGCTGCTAGAATAGCAACTGACCACACCAAAGCAAACCAAACTGCCACTGTAACGTATTGAACATCGATCTTATGCCCAGATATCTCCAGACGGTCTTTGCTAGTCATTGGCACGCCAGTTTGTAATGAGAAGCAGACGATAGAGATCTCGAAGGGAAGATCCCCCGCGACCATAGCATAATGTCGTCCCAAGTCTTCCATTTACATATTTGGAGGAGGCTGGCAGACGTGTGCATAATGAGAGCGGCATTAGCTGGCGACGTGGTGCGCTGTTATAGGTGATGTAGGCCGCCCGAGGTTTTTGGACCAATCGACTCCTCTGTGTTTGTGTGTGTGTGTGTGTGTGTGAGTGTGTATGTGTGTGTGTGTGTGTGTGTGGTTGCGAGAGATCGGTGCGGTCACGGGAATCTGATTGGATATCTAGTGGGGATGAATAATTGCGCCTTGCGAGACACTCACTCACGACTGTCTACGACCACTGTACCGACTTACCCTGGTTTGGGGGGGGGGGGTCTCTATTTCTTTTTCTTCTTCTTCTTCTTCTTGTTCTTGTTCTTCTTCTTCTTCTTCTTCTTCTTCTTCTTCTTCTTCTTTTTCTTCTTCTTCTTCTTCTTCTTCTTCTTCTTCTTCTTCTTCTTCTTCTTCTTCTTCTTCTTCTTCTTCTTCTTCTTCTTCTTCTTCTTCTTCTTCTTCTTCTTCTTCTTCTTCTTCATTCTCCTTGATTTTTTTTGGTTGTCGTCACTTTTCTGTTTTTTGTTTATGTGCTTTTTAAAATATTTTTTTTTTGGGGGGGAAGGGGTTGTTTTTGTGTTTTTTTGTATGACTGTTCGTCTGTCTTTCTGTCTGTGCGTACGTATCTGCGGGTGGTTGGAGGGCACCACTGACAGGTGCTGCTATTTGTTTATCATCCGTCGTTTGTTTTTCGATGTCAGTTCATTTTGCTTTTTCCCTGTAGCAGCTGTCCGTTTTATGCACGAAAAATTCTGAAATTATGCAAACTGAGCCCAAAAATGTGAAATTATGCGATTTTGTTAATTTTAAAACAAAGATTGATGAAGGAAAGTAATCATAAATAATGCAAAAGAAAATGATCAATTTTGCTAAATTATTCGGGGTGCATAAAACCATGGGGACAGGTTATTGTGTAACAGTGTGGGTGGTTGGCGGGTGGTCTGGTTTGCTAATGCTCCTTCTTCCCTATCAAACATTTATCGTCCTTATCTCTCCTCTTTCTTTTTTGTGCATGTTACTCTCTTGTAACACCACTAATCTGTCCCCGTCGTTTTATGCAAGAAAAATTCTGAAATTATGCAAACTGAGCCCAAATATGTGAAACTATGCAATTCTGTTAATTTTAACAAAGAATGATAATGGAAAATAATCAGAAATTATGAAAAAAATTTATCAAATTTTGCTAAATTATACGGGGTGCATAAAACCACGGGACAGACTAATCTTCGGTCTTTGTATGACCTTATTGTGTTGCAAGTGCCGTAAAGCTCTTACTAAAACTTTTTTTTTTATGTTCCCACTCGGGCATCGAACTGGTGTCTCCTGCCTGCGACAGCGAAGCACCTACCTAACCGCTACAACACAGACGTTGATAAACGATATAGTCGTCTTGACAATAGTGTCTTGAAAACGGTCAACCGAAGACTCTACTTTTTGGGGGGAGGGGGTGGAGTGTTTTACGGCGCTCGCAACTGCATAAGGTAATACAGACTTCAACATAAGCTAAGGACCACTTGCAAACACTCTGAATGGTCTTTTTGGTTCGACCTGTAAGTGGACGTTCTTGGACTGATCAAGTGGCTTGATGGCGCCGCCTCAAGCGGACAATAACAGAGTATGACACAGCAAGCCTTCTGGCAACTTCTCGGACTCCAACTCCATCCTGCAGCCATGCCATAACTCTGGCACGATCAAAGTCTCTCCTTAAACTCTCAGCTTTCGTCTCGGTGGCATGTTGATGAGATACTGAATTTTGGACAAACGGCGGCTTATACTGCCACCAAAGTGAGCACAGTTCGAGACCATACGTCCGTTTATGACGTGCACCAGAAATTTTAAGGGAAGAATGTCCGTGGTGTTGCACACAAGTCGATAAAAAACTGCAAATTTGACTCAAATTCCCCGAGGATTTCCGTGCTGCACTTGGTGGTTTTGCTCCTTTAGGAAGTTTTGCAGTACGCATTGGTAATCCATTAACACTTTCAAAGCAAAACATTTTGAAACATGTGTCTTCTTTTCCAATTTTTAAAATCAAGGCTCCCAGTCAAAGTGGTCCATAACTAATGTTGAAGTCTGTATGAGCGCGTGGGACACCCCAAACATTTTTCAATTGGTAGGAAATTTTGAATTTCGCCCTGGTGGCGGCCGAAGCCTACTCTTCTCATCGATTTTAGATCACCAAGGGATCTTTAACGTGCGCAACTTGCACACGGGCCCTCCGAGATTTTTCGCCCTTTTCCGAGAAGGCTAGGTGTAGATCTTTCCATCTTTCTACCAGAAGATCAGGAGTGTGGCAGAAAGACAGCACTAAGAAGGAGCCAAGTAGTAGCAGTAGAAAGGCTGCAGAAAGAGTCAGGAGCCCAGAAGAGGGGGCAGAGGAGGTGAGGGGTGGGGGCAGAAAGAGGAGACGAAAGCAGACAACAGAATATTGCTAGAGACCTGGAAATGAGGTGAAAGGAGACATTTTAGGGAAGAAAATGTTCTGTCGTTGCCCGGATTCGAACCCGAGACCTTTGAATGAGAGGCCAACACCTTAGCCTCTGGGCCACGAGAGCCCTCCCCCTCCCAATTTCTAGCACATTTTTTAAAAACCTTTGTTGAAGTACAATAAGTTTAAAAAATAACTAATTAGAATATTTAGACTTGAGACATTATAAAATCCTTTCAATATGTTTTTAAGTAATGTTTAAATAATGTGTTTTCTAATGGAACTACATTTTTGACCAGGTACGACCTTCTATTTTTTTTAGTTGCTCAAAAATAGCTCTGTTGACAGCTGGGACCTTTCTCTCCACACACACACACACACACACACACACACACACACACACACACACACACACACACACAAATACACACACACACACACACACACACACGTGTTATCGTACTCTAGAACATAAAAAAGACATTCAAGTATTTCGCGTTGTTTTTCTTCAAGGTGGGGGGAAGGAATGGGGAGATGTGGGCGATACTGTTCAGCACTCTCTTCAACTCTGACTGCTTATGTGAAAGGTCTAACTTATTTTTGACGTCTACCTGTGAGATAGCTAAACTAGTTTTAAAAAAAAAAAAAATTTTTTAAATAATTAAAAAAAATGTATTGAAATAGTCAGAGCTTCGAAGAGTAGATTTCCGTTTTATTTCAATTTAAAAAAAATTAGTTTGAACGTAACCACAAATACTTATAAAACTAATTGTATCTTGTATCATCCACGCTGAGGAAGAAAAAAACAAAACAAAGCAAAAGAAAAAACCCATAACAAAACAGCTCTCCCCCCCCCAAAAAAAAAAACATTTTAAAATAAAAAAGATAAAAAATATTTTCAAAGCGTTGTTGGTTGTTTTGTTTTATTGAGTACACATCGGCAGGTATATTAGAGGACATGAAGCAACGATAGATAGTAATAGCTATTTAAGATTACAAGAGCTGTTGTATAGAACGTTGACTTGAACAGTACACAGCATCCGAGTACATACAGAGATACATATGCACACACCTTGGAAAAACACAGGTGAAGGTACAGTGGGATTTGACTCCCCTCGTCTTTATACAAGTTATTGCTGTCGACACTGAGTCATGAGTCGTCAAGAACGTACACATTTACTCAAGAACTTACACATTTACTCAAGAACTTACACATTTACTGAAGAACTTACACATTTATTCAAGAACTTACACACTTACTCAAGAACGTACACATTTACTCATGAACTTACACATTAAATCAACTAATTGGCCAAAAATCGACGTTAGCGTCAAATTTGTAGACTTTCCGTTGATGCCGTATTCTTTAACTATAACCTATCTGTATGCCAAAACAGAAAGTATCTGAGTGAGGACAAAATGTATTCATAATTCCTTCTGACAAACTTCTTTCTACATCGGACTTCCAAGTTTGGACACTTGAACCGCTGAAATTCGACGTTTTTAATACTTTACTTGACTTGACTTTCTCCGTCCTCTTGTACCTCTAGGGCGTCGAGGGGAGAAAGAGCTTCCTGTCTCTAGCAAGTTTGATGGCCTGGCTGGGTGGGATATTGAATGTTCTCAGGGTATCCTTCACACCCTGGACTCAGGTCTTTCTTGGTCTTCCTCTTACTTTGTACCCTGATACATTCCTGTAGTAGGCTTTACTGGCAAGCTGGTTAGGTGCCATACGTGTGAGATGTCCAAACCACCTGATTGTTTGCCTTCGGAAGTAGAGGAGGACAGGTGTTTAATGTGCGTCACAAGACAAAACATCTGTATACCCACCAAACGCCCGCTCATACAAGAACAGAATTGAACTGTGAAAATTCTGCGGATTCAAAGAGTATCACAGGACATACGTCATCTGCGCATCCAGCATAGACCCGTCGTTCACACGAGAGGCACACAAAACTGTGACGTCAGACGATTTTTAATTCTAATGCTGAAGTTTCTACTCGAGACCAGATATGTTTCACAACACGGTGAAATCAGGCGCTCGTCAAAATTATGACATTAGAGAAAACCGCACTTTCCGCTTGTTTGTCAAATTATTTCGATTTTTTGTTGTTGCTCAAGACCTTTTATGTGCATTTAAAAACATACTTCTGTGTTATTTTTTATGAGAAACTTGATTAAAGGTAAAAAATATTTGCAAATTTTCAGTTTCCAAAGCCTCTAATACTTTGGATGTCATCAAACTTTGTCGGCCATTTTCTCGCTAATTGTATTTCTGAAACCAGCTGGCCCCACCTACTTCAATTGCAAATATTTCGATTTCTATTCAGGATAGATGAGTATTTTTTGTAGCGAAAGCGAGACAAATAAACAAGCTTTAAGATAATACCAATAACTCCACATGTCCAAAAAGTGACAAGAGCCTGATTCCACTGCGTCGTGACACATATAATACAACTGTACACGGGACAACACATTGAGGGGGGTTTCTGCTTATCCAAAACATGAGAAAGGTTTAGATTAGTAAGAGTTTCACGACGCTCGCAACTGTATAAGGTCATATTCTGAGCGCGCAGCATGAGAATAGAAAGTAAAAACATGCCGGTATCATTACATGCCCGCTGTAGCCTGTAAAACCATCAGAGGTTTGCATAATATAATACATCAAGCTCTGTGTAACATTCCGTCACTTTTCAAAATGGCGTGTTGCGGAGTCAAAGATTGTGTATACTGTGACAAGATAGTTCTCTCCTCTCTTTGAGCCAATTACAAAAAGTGTCCTCAAAATTCGGTGGCGCCCTCTTCAAAAAGTGCCGACTTTAGAGAACAGAGTTACCTTACTCGTGTGAAAAACAATAAAAGTGAAACTAACAAACTGTGCTTTTCCTATTTTTTTCAGGAGAAACGAAAGAGAGTTTCAAAACAAAGATCAGCAAATGGTTGGCGGGTGCTGTGGTGTGGTTTGCTGCTTCTTTCCTATCAAACAGCTATCATCTTTATCTCTCCTCCTTCTTTTTATGATTGTTACTCTCTTGTAACACCTCTAATCTTCGGCACTTATATGACCTTATTGAGTTGCCAGTGCCGTAAAACCTCTACTAAAACTAAAACTAAAACAGATGGAGCGCCCCCAGCCCTGCCTTTTCCCTCGAACATATTGAAAACAGAAGAGGGAAAACACCCCCCCCCCCCCCCCCCCCCCCAAAACAAACAAAAAACAACAACATGTCAACAGCATTTATCACAGATACACGTATACAGTGTAATATACACCGAGAAGCAGCGGGTCTCACACGTAAGCTCACGAATACACAACGTCGGCGGAATTCTCTAAACGAGTAAGTCGGGCATTTTTTTTAGTTTTTTGGGGGTTTTTTATTTGGGGGGGGGGGGGGTCGTTCTATTCACCTCAAAACTAGACACCCCTTGATAATGTATACACTGAGATCCCCATTCTTTGACCACCGGGAAAACTTTAGCTCTTAGTATTTTTTATCATATTATGGCCTAAAGGCTGATAAAATAATATAATATAATATAGCATTTCTTTACCTTATATCCCCTCTCAACAGCAAGCTCTGTGCGCTTTACAATCTATTAATCTATATTACTACCCCAACAGACAGACCCAAGGACTCTTAGACATTCTCGACTTTCTGAGAAGCATCTAAGTGAAGCGAAAAATCACAAGGGGGCTATCCCGAAAAATGCTGTTTTGAGAAAATCGAAGGTAAAGTTTTCCCCCCTTGTTCAGTTTTCTTTAAAGACAAGGAGAATTTTCTCTAGATCTATAACCAAACAAATATACACACCGATGAAACCAAACTTCCCCTATAGGTAGAGCACTGCCCACATTTAGTGTAGGTCAAGATTCTAGAAACTCCTGAAATCTGGGTTAGCCCGCTAGTCCTTAAAAGCGACCATATCTAGGTGAAGCGAAAAATCAATTAACTGTTGTTACTGCTTTGTTTCTGAAAAAAAAAATCGATGTACACGTTTAGAGAATGGCACCGACGAATTGTATAACACGCGACAAGTATAATAGGACATCACGTGTGGTATTAATTAATTCACACGCCAGTATAGACAGAAGCTACGTCATGAACAGAATACTGACAGTCAAACATGGTCAATGCTTCAAACAGAATAGTGGATAATAACGGTAGGCCTATAGTACATTGAGCGTTATGTGATTGTCATTCAAACACACACGCACACACGTGCAGGTGCGCGCACACACACATATACATACACATATATTACGAACACGCACACCCCCCCCCTCCCCCACACGCACACACGAACATGCACACACACACACACACACACACACTAACACACACACAGACGCACATACACACACAAACACACACACAAACACACATTTTCTCTCTCTCTCTTTCC
>NW_004797856.1:334984-336939 GCF_000002075.1 Aplysia californica | reverse complement strand
ACCCCCCCCCCCTCCTCACTTACTCAAAAAGGAGTAATTAATACCATTTAAAAACAATACAGAAGCATAATTATCTCCTTGCTATGTATGTACAAATGGAAAAAGGATTATTTTCCTCTTTCAACTCAGTAATGGCATTTACGAGTGTGACCCTCAGATATATAGTCCACCTCCCTTTGGACCGCGAGAAAAGGTACTCGTATTGATGAGTAAAGAATACTTTCGAGTAAAACAAAATAATTAAAAACCCAGCAAAAATAACAACAAGAAAACAAAGCAAACAAATAAATAACAAGCTCAAGAGAGCCTCAATGGGGAATTCAACCAGGATTGCCCACTAAGTGGCCAAGATTCACACCAATCAAGGTAATTATCATCTCTCTCCCTCTTGCCCTTTTTACTCCCAGTGGAGAACAGGCCATAATCAACATTTCTCCAGCGAAGCCTGTCCTGAGCATCCTTTTCTATCTGTTTCCATGATGTCCCCGCTTTTTTTCAATTTCCGCTTGTATCACTCGCCCCCATGTCACCTTTGGTCTTCCATTCTTACGTTTTCCGGTAATTATCATAATCACTGTTTTTTTGGGGTTTTTTTAAGGGCCAAAGACAGCTTTCGTCTTTCTCTCAAACCAGCTTTAAGACATGATGGATCGGTATTCCCGTCTTCCCCTATCCCTGAAGGTCATTAGCAAAATTCAATATGGATACATAAATGTGACTGACATTTACAAATAATAACGAAACAGAAGAGATTGCCCATTCCACGTCATATGCACAAGGAACGTGAAATAGCGCTGTGTGATGTGAGTTGACAAAATGAGTTACTTCTCGGACTTTGGCATTTTATGGAAATTGATACCTCAACTTTTTAGGAGGAGTTTTGTACAATTTGTAAATATGGAATATTAAAATTAAAAGACTCAGTAGACTTGAACAAAATGGCTCCAATAAGAAATCTATCAATCTGACCCCAGCGTCGATTTTCGGCAGACGCAGACACCTCCGGTCTTGAACTATAAGAAGTAACTCATTTTTGTCCGCACTCTTCACCTTTACGAAACTAGGTACGGTTTTCTTTTCAAGAGCAGCAAAAAATATGTTTTTTAAATCGTGGAATGAGCCACAAATGTGTGATAATATGAGAACGTTAACTTATTTTGGGGTAAACGACGTGAGAAATAATAATAAAGTCACCTCCAGCACCCCTTTTCATTTCCCGCAGATTACGTTCAGGAGCTGACAGCACTCAACTACACAACTACTGCACTGTCTAACATTCAATAGAGAGAATTGTGCGTAAAGAGAAGAGAGGTTCATGCGATTTTTTTGTTTCATTTTTTTCTCTCTCGTTTCTTTCTTTCTTTCTTCGTTAGTTAGTTAGTTTTATTTATTTAATTTGTATTTTTGTTGTTGCTGTTTTCTGTTGGTACTTGTTTAAAGGGATACCACGAGGCTACTTTTTGTTATTTATTACGTTCTACCATCCCTTCTCCCCTGCCACTGGGTTCATATAGGCCTACCTACTTGTGTCTTCGCATTCAGACGTACAGAATGAGACACAGAGATACCTCTTTTACTGTAGAGAGCTCTCCTATAGTCCGTCGGAAGTGACGTCACTGTTCTCCGAGTTTGGTCACGTGACTTCTGTAACCAATCAGCGATGGCGGTAGTGGTGGTGGTGGTGGTGATGGTGGCGGTGGTATCCAGCGAGCGAGTGGCAGGCGCAGTATCTATTCGGAGACGGCTTCAACGGAAATAGACCAATCAAAATGCTTTGTGCCTCTGAACAAGAAAACAAATCTGGGGGGTTACAGGGGTGGGCATGCCCCCGTATTTTAACCCATAATTTGATATTTTGCAGTTAAGTTTAAAAATGTCTGGAAAATAATTGATTTGCGATTTTTCAAATTGGCTTTATGCGTGATCAGAAGCAAATAATACGCAGTTTGACTCCA
>NW_004797856.1:324820-331924 GCF_000002075.1 Aplysia californica | reverse complement strand
CCCCCCGGGGAGGGGGGGGCGGGCCCAGTTTCTTTTGGGGGCGGCTTTAAACGAAAATAGCCAAATAAAAATGTTTTGCCTTTGAAAAAAGAAAAAAATTTGGGGGGTTAAAGGGGGGGGCCACCCCCCCTTTTTTTACCCCAAATTTACATTTTTGTGCCTTTAAATTTAAAAAAATGTCTGGAAAATAACTGATTTGCGATTTTTCAAATTGGCTTTTGGGGGGGTCCAAAACAAATTAATACGCAGTTTGACTCCCCCCCCCCCCCCCCCCCCCCCAAAGCAGTGCACCTGTGTGCGGGAGTGGCGTGTCCGAATAGTTCCTGGGGGCTCGCCGGAGACGTCTCCAAATAGTTCCTGGGTGCTCGCGGGAAACGTCTCCGAATATCTTCTGCCCGTGGCAGGTGACGACGGAGCGGTGTCGGGCTCCTAGAGGTACACGGGGGCGTCTCTTTTGGGCACGTGAGAGGGGACCTCTGTTGGGGTGATCATCTGGTAGATTCGCTGAGGATAGATACGGGAAAGATGTGTTGTTGTTATTGGTATGGTATGGTATAGTATGGTATGTTGTTTTTTTATAGTAGAGGGTTGTACCGCGCTCGCATCTGCATAAGGTCATATGAGCGCCAAGGGGTGGGCGTCAACAGAGAAGTCTTTACAGGGAATCAGACTTACTCTGCTCACCTCTCTAGCTTCAACAGTACAAGGTCTGCCTCGACTATCAAGGCACCCCGGAAATAGCAGGTCACAGAAATGTGACAAACATACAAAAGAAGTAGAGGAAAATGACAATAGTAAGGATTAGGAAAGAAAAAGCATCACTTCCCTGTTGTGGTTCAGGCACAGTTATGAGCGTGACATTGATGAATCAGCCCATTTACAATTCTACTATGCTTGAACGAGAAATGTCCCCCCCCCCTTTGAGAATGGCCTAAAGACAATTCAGTCAGTGGCACCACCCCTGGGGTTGGTATGGTATGGCATGGTATGGTATGGTATGGTATGGTATGGTATGGTAGGGTATGGTTTGGTATGGTATGGTATGGCATGGTATAGTATGGTATGGTACAGTATGGTATGGTATGGTATGTTAGGGCATTGTATGAATTCCACACCCATAAAGAACACTGCAAGTCTAACAAATAAATTCGAACCAGATAAATGACCTCCTCCACCCCTCCTCTTTTCTCCCTTCTCCTCCTCTTCCTCCTCCTCCTCCTCCACCTTCATTTTTTCTTCTCCTCCTCCTTGATATAAAAACGATAAACAAATAATAAATAATAATAGATAGCATTTGTATAGCGCAAACTCGCGCTAAACAGCAAGCTCTATGCGCGTCCCAATCTATACTATTACCTCGCAGACCTGAGTACATTCTGAAACAACCTCAACTTCCTGGGAAGCATACAGTGCAAGCGGCCATTTTATAGGCGCTCAAACACTAACATGCTGACAAGATCTTTCACTGTCTATGGCCGGGTACCCATTCCCACCTGGGTGAAGTGGGGAAAATTCGTGCAAAGTGCCTTTCCCAAGGACATAACGTCAGGCCCACGGATCGAACCTTCGAACCCGCAACCTCACGATTACGATTCCGGTAGCCTAACCACTAGGCCACAGACGCCACAAAGAGCGAAATATTAGCTTACGATTATTATTGTCTTATTGCTGCTCATTTATATTATGCATGTGATTGTAAGCCTACGTGCGTGTGTGTGTGTGTGTGTGTGTGTGTGTGTGTGTGTGTGTGTGTGTGTGTGTGTGTGTGTGTGTGTGTGTACACGTGGTGAAACACCAAACCAGTGTGCCAGGACCTGGACAATAAAGATGTATCTTATCTGATCGTGAGTGAGTGAGTGAATAGGTGAGTGAGTGAGTGACCGCGCAAACGTACTCACCAGAAGGAAGAGAGGACTAATGTATGTCCAAGACACCCTCCAGAAAGGTCCAGGAGCTGTCCCCAGCATGGTTTCAATGTCGTGCGAGAAGCGATCCACACCTGTAGACGGACAAATAGACGCCAAGCTCATACGTCACATTTTGTTAACCCTCGTCGTATGGATAATATAGATCAGAAAGGTTGTAGGTTCGAATCCTGGGCCTATAAGTTGCGAGGTTGTGTCCTTGGGAAAGACACTACTTATAGTGCGGTCAAAAATATCGTGGCGTAACGTATTGTCAAATATCACCTTAACTATTGAACATAGATTCTCCAACGTTTGCACAATGACATATCAATTTGTCTTAGCTGATGAATGTTTTTTAAAACTTCTGCACACTGTATCCTAGAAAATTCCATAATAAATACCAATAAAAAATCCAAGTCGAGGGTTTCTAGAGTTTAAAAAAAGTTTACAACTCGGGAAATATTGCTTTTAAAAGAAAGCCTGTCACTGTTCTCTAAACGAGATTTTATGCTTATTGAACGCGTGTTTTGAGAACCCTTCATTTTTTGTAAAAAGTTTTTCCACTAAAAAGTGTCTTTGGCAAGTTGTGACGCAGGCCATATACGTATGAAAAATGTGTGCAAGAAGCAGGAAGTACTGTGAACATTCCCATTTTCCGTGTGACGGAGATTTATAGTTAATTATTTAAATTTAAGAAGAACATTTTAAATCTAGCATCCATTGTTGTGGAAAAATATATGATTAAGTTAAGACAAATTGATACAAACAGCTGTGAAAAGTATGAGTGACGGTGATTCACACGTTTAAGAGGTATGTGAAGATAGTTGCACCATGAATTTATGACCGCACTATAATTCAAATTGCTTCTTCCCAGAAGGGAATGGCTGCCCGTCAATGGGAAACAGTGAAAGATTTACTATATATATATATATAACTTTATCACGATCCATTTTGACCTTCAATCTTTACAAGAAAATGCCAAAACACATTGCGAAAGTATTGGTTTGTGTGTTAAGATAGCTTTAAAAAGATTAAAAACACAGTCTTTGATTAAGGAGGAGAATCAAAATTCACCCAAATCGACTTCAAATTCCAGCTGTTTAAGTCAGGTAGAATGCAAAGTTCTGAAAAGCAGTTTAGGTCTGAAAAAGGAACTAGATCTATCCAATCTTTGAGTTCAAGACTGAAAGAAAAAATATGTTTTATTTTAAGGATGCAAAGATCTATCCCCGCTGTTTTATGCCCCCAAAAAATAATATGAAATTATGCAAACTGAGCCCAAAAATGTGAAATTATGCGATTCTGTTAATTTTAACAAAGAATGATAAAGGAAAATAATCTGAAATTATGCAAAAAATGATCAAATTTTGCTAAATTATGCGGGGTGCTTAAAACCACGGGGACAGGTTGTTGACTAAGCATAAAGTCGACCGTGTTCAGATCGCCATACTGAATGGGGACATAAAAAGGTAGCTGTACAAAGCACCCATAGATTATAGAGTAGATTACTGTAGATCCATGGACAACGATGGACTCCAAGAAGACAATCAGCAAGATAGACACACACTTGACACACACACACTCACAAATAAATACATTCACACACACACACACACACACACACACACACACACACACACACACACACACACACACACACACACACACACACACACACACACACACACGCTACAGCTTACCGTAGATCCAGGAAACAGCTACAGCTTCCAAGAAGACAATCAACAGGATAGAGATGGGCGCCCCGTATGTGTCCATTAGTTGTATCACATAGATACCGCCCTGAGGGTAAACATAAGAATCATCATCATCATCATCATCATCATCATCATCATCATCATCATCATCATCATCATCATCATCATCATCATCATCATCATCATCATCAAATGATAATGATAATAATAATAAAATAATAATAACAATAATAATAATAATAATAATAATAATAATAATAATAATAATGAAAATAATAATAATAATAATGATAATAATGATAATACATGTATTAATAATAATAATATAATGATAATATGACCTAATAATAATAGATCTAACAATAATAATGATAATAATAATAATAATAATAATAATAATAATAATAATAATAATAATAATAATAATAATAATAATAATAACAATATATATATATATATAGATGTACAAACATGTATATTAATCAGAACTTATTAACACTATACACTATAACTAACAATTGAACAAATGAGTCTTGAGCAATCGCTTAAACCTATCTAAATTTGCTGTTTCTCTAAGATCCTGAAGCAAGGTGTTCCAGATTTTGGGGCCAAAAAATGAGAAACTTTCCTCACCGAAAACATAGATTTCTAGATCTAGTCAACTACAGAAAAAAACGTTACTAATGATTTGTTACGTAATTTTCTTTCCTTCTTGTGGAGGTGGGTTGCTGTTCTTTACCTTGTTCATGATTCTGTTTTGTGTGTTGTTTTTGTTGTTGTTGTTTAAGTTGTTAATGTTGTTGTTTTTATGGCTGTTGTTTTGTTGTTGTTGTTGTTGTTGTTGTTGTTGTTGTTGTTGTTGTTGTTGTTGCTTAAACATTTTTCTTTGTTTAATTTTTTTTATCTTTGTCATTTATTTATTCATTTATTTCATTTTATTACATTACATTACATTTTATTTCATTTTTCTTTATTATATTTTTTTCCATTTTTTTTGGCGGCTATTTATTTATTATATTTATACATTTATTTATGTATTTATTTATGTATTTATGTATTTATATATTTATTGCTGTTTTCTTTCTTTATTTATTGGGGAGAGAGGGGTGGAAATGTAAGCAGCACTCACGTAAGTAGTAGTGACGAGCCCGCCAAGGAAGCACCAGAGTTATTTATTTATGTATTTAAGAATTTATCTATTTATTACTGTTTTATTTATTCATTTATTGTGGAGTGGAGGAGGGGGGGGGGGGGGGGTGCAAATATAAGCAGCACTCACGTAAGTAGTAGTGACCAGCCCGCCAAGGAAGCACCACAGCATGAGACCAGCGACAAACAGCTCACGGTGACGTCTCAGGAAGGTCCACTCGTCCAGGATCCCTGTGATGATTGCTTCAAGGCCGCCGAACTGACCAGAGGAACAGTTTTAGTTTTTAGTAAATATTATTCTTTTTTTGGTTAAAGTAGAGGTTTTATGGCGCTCGCAACTGCATAAGGTCATATGAGTGCCAAGTGGTGGATGTCAACAGAGAAGTCCTTACAGGGAATCAGGCTTACTCTGCTCACCTCTCTAGCTTCAACAGCACAAAGTCTGGTTCGACTATCAAGGCACCCCAGAAATAGCGGGTCACAAGAGTGTGACCAACATACAAAAAGAAGTAGAGGAAAATGACGATAGTAAGAATTAGGAAAGTAAACGCAGCAGTTCCCTGTTGTAGTTCAGGCACACTCATGAGCATGACAGTGTTGGATCAGCCCATTTACAATTCTACTGTGTATTAGAACGAGAAATGTCCCCCTTTGGGAATGGCCTAAAGACACTTCAGTCAGTGGCACTGCCCCAGGGGGTAGTAAGAGTTTTACGGTACTTACAAGACAGTAAGGTCATATAAGTGCCTCCATGATTAGAGATGTTAAAAGAGACTAACAAAGACAAAAAAGAAGGAGAGAAGATAAAGAGGATAGACGTTTGATAGGAAAAAAGAAGCAAACCACACCAGAGCACCCGCCAACCACCCACTGACCAACGGAATAGTCACGGACAGTTGGGTGAGTAAGGTGTACAAGTTTTACATTGTGTATTGGTCCTCGTCATCATCATCATCATCATCATCATCATCATCATCATCATCATCATCATCATCTCAGAGCAACCACAACAACTACCATAACTACAACCACCACCTTCAAAAAAACAACGAAAGCAACAACAACAACAACAGCAACTACAACAACAACAACAACAACAATAACAATAAGACTTTCAGTAGTGTCTAGCCCCAGCATCATCAGCATAAAGAAGATGACGGCCCAGAACTACCATCACCACCACCACCACAACCACCGCCACCACCACAACCACCACCACAACAACAACAACAACAGCAACAACAGCAACACCACTCACTGTAGTATCAAGCCCCAGCATGATCAGCATAAAGAAGAAGATGACGGCCCAGAACGAAGTCCCTTCTAAGGTCGCCACCGCCTCGGGATACACCACGAAGATCAGACCCACATCTGGGGATTGCAGAAACTATACAGATCAGTTGGGCTTTTTATTTTTTGTTCGTTTGTTTGTTTGTTTTGGTTGGTTGGTTTTGTTGTTTTGTTTTTGTTGTTGTTATTTTTCCCCTTTATATTTGTGGAAAAAACATGTAAGAGACGTAAGTAACTTTGAATACCTGCACATTTGTGGAAAAAACATGTAAGAGACCTAAGTCACTTTGAATACCTGCACATTTGTGGAAAAAACATGTAAGAGACCTAAGTCACTTTGAATACCTGCACATTTGTGGAAAAAACATGTAAGAGACCTAAGTCACTTTGAATACCTGCACATTTGTGGAAAAAACATGTAAGAGACCTAAGTCACTTTGAATACCTGCACATTTGTGGAAAAAACATGTAAGAGACGTAAGTCACTTTGAATACCTGCACATTTGTGGAAAAAACATGTAAGAGACCTAAGTCACTTTGAATACCTGCACATTTGTGGAAAAAACACGTAAGAGACCTAAGTCACTTTGAATACCTGCACATTTGTGGAAAAAACATGTAAGAGACGTAAGTCACTTTGAATACCTGCACATTTGTGGAAAAAACATGTAAGGGACCTAAGTCACTTTGAATACCTGCACATTTGTGGAAAAAACATGTAAGAGACGTAAGTAACTTTGAATACCTGCACATTTGTGGAAAAAACATGTAAGAGACCTAAGTCACTTTGAATACTTGCACATTTGTGGAAAAAACATGTAAGAGACCTAAGTCACTTTGAATACCTGCACATTTGTGGAAAAAACATGTAAGAGACGTAAGTCACTTTGAATACCTGCACATTTGTGGAAAAAACATGTAAGGGACCTAAGTCACTTTGAATACCTGCACATTTGTGGAAAAAACATGTAAGAGACGTAAGTAACTTTGAATACCTGCACATTTGTGGAAAAAACATGTAAGAGACCTAAGTCACTTTGAAT
>NW_004797856.1:317773-320273 GCF_000002075.1 Aplysia californica | reverse complement strand
ACCTATAGGAGAAGTTTGGCTTCATTGGTGTGTATATTTGTTTGGTTACAGAGAAAACTCTCCTTGCCTTTTAAAGAAACAGAACAAGGGGCAAAAACTTTACCTTCGATTTTCTCAAAACAGCATTTTTCGGGATAGCCCCCTTGTGCTTAAAAGCGACCAAATACAGGTTAGTTGGATTTTGTTTGTTTGTTTCTTTATTTGTTTGTTTGGTAGTTTGTTTTTTGTTGTTGTTTTTCACTTTTATATTTGTGGGAAAAAACATGCTTAAATTGAAGACATAACAATGCATACAAGTACATATTATACTATATTATAATGTGAGGCAATGTGGTGGAATCAGGCTCTCGTCAAAATAAGCAAAGTGAAGAAACTTGCATTTTTCCGCAGGCTTGTGAATTTTTATCACATTTTTGTTTTTTGGCTCAACACCTTTCATGTCCATTAAAGAACTCATTTCTGTGTTTATTTTTCTGAAAAACGTTGATTAAAATATAAATTTTCAGTTACCACGGACTCTTAAGCTAAGGAAATAACTAATCTTTGGCGGCCATTTTCTCACTGATTTTACCTCTGAAAACAGGTGACCCCCACCTCTTTCTTTCGCAAACATCTCGACTTGTATTCAAGATAAATGGATATTTTTTTCATCCAAATAAAGGCAAGTGAATAAGCCTTCAGATGATACAAATAACTCTACAAGCCCAAAAATTGACGAGAGCCTGATTCCATCACGCTGCGTCACATTTGTGGGAAAAAACCATGCTTAAATTGAAGACATAACAATGCACACAAGTACATAATAATATTATACTATATTATATACATTTTGTAGACGCTGTCATCTTTCCCTCGTCTCGGAACAAAAGACATACAGATTAGTTGGTTTGCTTTTTCAATTGGAGCAGGAAAAACAAGCACGCATCGAATATACGACAATACGCGGGGAAACCAGGCGCTTGACAAATTATTAATGACGTCAAAGAAAACCCAGCATTTGTCTTCCCATATGGCAATATTTTTGTAACTTTTATTTTATTTTTCAACACCTTTTACGTCAATTTAAAAACAAATTCCGGTGTTGATTCTACTGAACTATGTAGGTTAAGGGCACAAAAAATATGTAAATTTACAGTTTCCAAGGACTCTCAAGTTTTGAAAGTCACCAAAGTTTTGGTGGCCATTTTCTCGCTATTTTGTCTTCTGACACCACGTGACCCCGACCTCCTTTATATTTCTAGATAGATGAGTACTTTGTCATCAAAAGCAATACAGATGAACAAGCTTCAAAATGATCATAATAACTCCATATGCCAAATATATGTATATCATAATAAACTTGTCCGATCGTTCAAGATAATTATACGTACGTCTACAATGTTTGTATATGATATGTGTCATGACGTGGTGGTATCCGGCGCTTGTCAATTTATATATATTTGTAGACGTACGTATAATTATATTTCACGATTCAACAAGGTTATTATAATATGTGAGGCATCGTGGTGGAATCAGGCGTTCGTCAATTTTTGGGAATGTGGAGTTATTGGTATCTTCTTAAGCTTGTTCACTTGTCTTTATTTGGATGAAAAAAATATCCATTTATCTTGAATACAAGTCGAGATATATGCAAATGAAGGAGGTGGGGGTCACCTGTTTTCAGAGGTAAAGTTAGAGAGAAAATGGCCGCCAAAGATTAGTTATTTCCTTAGCTTAAGATTCCGTGGTAACTGAACATTTACGTTTTTGGTGCCGTTAATCAAAGCTTTTCAGATAAATCCACACAGAAATTAGTTCTTTAATGGGCATGAAAGGTGTTGAGCCAAAAAACAAAAAATTGATAAAAATTCACAAACCTGCGGAAAAATGCGAGTTTCTTCACTTTGATTATTTTGACGAGAGCCTGATTCCACCACGCTGCCTCACATATTCAATATAATACCGGTTTTCTATCGGGGATGGGAATTAAGTTAGGAGCAAGTCTCACTTAGACACAAGGATCTTACTACAACCCTAGAGTATAATTTCCTGGCTTAGACACCATTACAGGAGTTATTCCATCATATGAGAACTGCAAGGGTCCACGACTGACGGAATCACGAGAACACTAGTAGCAACAAGGTTCTTGCTCTTGAATAAACCTCAAAGCGTTGAAAGAGGCGTTAAGCCAACAACATAATAATAGGTATGACAAGCTGGGCCCCCTTTCGATGAAGGGAATGCTCGGTGCATTAACAATAACTGAAAGTCATTCGCCTACTATATTTACACTCTGCTGGAATGAAGCAATAAATTCTGAGAGGTGCAAAAAAAAAAAGTAGAAGGTTTAAATATAGTGATGTATAGATTGATTCTCTATTCCGACACTCCAGAATTTTAAAAGTGTGGAAACAGTGCGCACAGATATTAAGCGGATACCTCACTGTCTGACAGACAGACAGACAGACAGACAGACAGACAGAGAGACAGACAGACAGACAGACAGACAGACAGACAGACA
>NW_004797856.1:314725-317673 GCF_000002075.1 Aplysia californica | reverse complement strand
GACCTAAGTCACTTTGAATACCTGCACATTTGTGGAAAAAACATGTAAGAGACGTAAGTAACTTTGAATACCTGCACATTTGTGGAAAAAACATGTAAGAGACCTAAGTCACTTTGAATACTTGCACATTTGTGGAAAAAACATGTAAGAGACCTAAGTCACTTTGAATACCTGCACAAAAGAATCGTTGTAAAAAGGCGGAAAAGCTAAGCCTAGTGACCATAGCCACCCATTGACATCGGAATTTCAACTATCGACCCGCAGTAAACGATACATTTTCAAAAAAAAGCAAGAACAGACAGATATAGACATTCATTCGTACCAGCTGCAGAAAAGTTACTGAACACACAGTGCTACAAATGAAACAGAGATATATAATATATAAATTGACTTTTTCGTTCTTCTTTTTTGGTGTTTGTTACTCTCTTGTAACCCCGCTAATCTTCGGCACTTATGTGACCTTATTGTGTTGCAAGTTCCGTAAAACTTTTACTAAACTAAAACATAACAGAAGTCAATATCATCATACGAGAACTGCAAGGGTCCACGACTGACAGAATTACGAGAACACTTGTAGAACCAAAGTTCTTGTTCTTGAATAAACCTCACAGCGTTGGAAGAGGCGTTAAGCCAACAACATATTGGTCGCTTTTTAGCACAAGGGGGCTATCCCGAGAAATGTTGTTTTGAGAAAATCGAAGGAAAAGTTTTTGTCCCTTGTTCAGTTTCTTTAAAAGACAAGGAGCGTTTTCTCTATAACCAAACAAATATACACACCAATGAAACCTAACTTCTCCTATAGGTAGGGCAATGTCCACTTTGGGTGTCGGTCAAGATTTCTGGAAACCCCCGACATCTGGGTTAGCCCACTTGTCCTTAAAAGCAACCAAACAATCAGGGAGATTTTTGTGCCTGTTCTCCTTTATATATAACTGGGTGTTTGTGTTTTGAGTTCGTCCAAGTGAATGTTGATGAAAGTTAACTTCTCCTGCAGGTAGGACAATGCCCACTTTTGGTGTAGGTCGAGAATTCTGGACCCCCCCCCCCGAAATCTGGGTCAGCCGGCTTGTCCTTAAAAGAGACCAATTGCAAGGGCTGATTCATCAAAGTCATGCTCATAACTGTGTCTGAACTTCTCCTGCAGGTAGGACAATGCCCACTTTTGGTGGGTAGGTCGAGAATTCTGGAAAAAAACCCCCCAAATCTGGGTCAGCCGGCTTGTCCTTAAAAGAGACCATGTTATTATACCCACGCATGGTATTTTTGAATTCTTCACTATACCAAGCAAAAGACACGAGTTCGATTCCCGAGAGGGTAAATTTTTTTTCGTTTTAAAAAAATATTAAAATTAAATTAAATCCCCGTCTGTCTACAAGGATGTTGTATCCCATTCATCCCGAGTTTGCTATGGCAGACAAGGTCGAAAATACTGCCCCAACAAAGTCTAATTTGTTTCGATTCGGGTGTAAAATACCTGGCAGTTAGGCCTCGCGCCCACTTGTTATGTTTTGCCGACTCCAGGCAAAGCATTTTACGCAAATTAGATATTTTGCTTTCATAACGCAAAGCTTATCGTACAACACGATTTTCGTACATGCACGATCTTTTGTCTTGCGTGAAATCTGCAGCCGCTCCCCCATTCACCCAAGAAAACGGATAATTTTAAACCTTAGGCTTATTTTTGGTCCCAATTTCATTTAGTATTTGCTAGAAATAATCGTTTTACAATAGATTCCAAACATTTGAACCGTTCTTAAAAGCAGTTGAGGCAATAATTTCGCTCTGAAGGCTTCATGGCCTAGACTTGGACCTATCTAGATCTACGTCAGCTCTTTGTAGCGTCAAACCACAGGCTCAAGATTTTGCCTGTCTTCGGAGCGGCAAATGGGCGCGCATCATTTTTCGTGCCTGTCATTCGAGCGATAACGTCACGAAAATGCATTGCATGGAACATGCAAAAAATTATAGTGGGCGTCCCACCCTTTTTAAAAACATTTTTTTTTTGCCCGCTTAACTGGCGTCTGGGGTGAAGCAGATAGGCGCTTTGCCTTCGCATTGCATGCAGAAAAACTGAGGGGGCTCTCGTGGCCTAGAGGTTAAGGTGTTCGCCTCTAAATGAAAGGTCCCGGGTTCGAATCCGGGTAGCGACTGTAACATTTTCTTCTCCAAAATTGTCTCTTTTCACCTTCTTTCCTGCTCTCTAGCAATATTCTGTCGTCTGTTTTCGTCTCACTTTCTGCCTCACCTCCTTTGCCCCCTGCTCTGGGCTCCTGACTCTTTCTGCAGCCTTTCTACTGCTACTCCTTGGCTCCCTCTTACTGCTGTCTTTCAGCCACACCCCTGATTTTCTGGTAGGAGAGATCTACACCTGGCCTTCTAGGACAAGGGCAAAAAATCTCGGAGGTCCCGTGTGCAAGTTGCACACGTTAAAGATCCCTTGAGGTCTAAAATCGAATCGATAAGAGTAGGCTAAGGCAGCCACCTGGGCAAAATCCAAAATTTTCTACTAACTGAAATGTTTGGAGTGTTCTGCGCGCTCATATGACCTTATGCAGTTTCGAGCGCCGTAAAACACTTACCAAAAAAAAAAAAAAAAAGAAAAAAAAAAGAAGACCCGAATAGAATTATGAATTTGTGAGATTTTAATCGAGTACCTTCGTCTTTCTGCTGGGAAGTTGTATTTGTCTCATCCTGGGCTGGGCCTGACTGGAGGAGTCATAACCTGCCTCTTAGTTTAGTTTTAGTAGCGGTTTTACGGCGCTCGCAACTGCATAAGGTCATATGAGCGCCAGAAGATTAGAGGTGTTACAAGAGAGTAACAAACATAAAAAAGAAGAAGGGGAGATATGGACGATAGATAGCCGCATCTTAAATACATGATCTAATTACTTATTACGTCGTTTTGGGCATAACAAGTGTCCACATAAGTGTAATTATATAAATACATA
>NW_004797856.1:312618-314082 GCF_000002075.1 Aplysia californica | reverse complement strand
ACAAAACCAAAAAACAAACATGCAAAAATATACTAGATAGCATTTAATTTTATATAGCGCAAATCCCCGCTCAACAGCAAACTCTATGCGCTTCACATTCTATACTATTACCCCAGCAGACCTGAGAGCATTCTGAAACAAACTCAACTTCCTGGGAAACAAACAAACAAACAAACAAACAAACAAACAAACAAACTCCAGGACTCGAAAGAAGGACAGTCTTATTAAAAGACAGCAATTAAAAAACAAAGCCCGCCAGGGAACTGTCAGCCAGTTGGTGGCAGACGTGATCAGGGCGTCTCTGGGCGCAGCAGGAGAGAGAAAATAGGGTCGCTTTTAAGGACAAGATGGCTGACCCAGATTTCTGGGGTTTCCAGAAATATTGACCTACACCAAAAATGGATATTGCCCGACCTATAGGAGAAGTTTGGTTTCACTGGAATGTATATTTGTTTGGTTATAGAGAAAACTCTCCTTGTCTTATAAAGAAACTGAACAAAGGGCAAAAACTTTACCTTCGATTTTCTCATAATATCATTTTTCGGGATAGCCCCCTTTGTCCTTAAAAACGACCATATTAAATGATGAGGCGTGCTGACAAAATGAGTTACTTTTCACAATCCAAGAATGGAGATATTATTGTCCAAAAGTCAACAATGGGGTCAGATTTATTAATTTTCAGTTGATGCTATTTTGTTCAAGGCGACCATGTCTTTTAGTATTCCATACTTACAAATTGTGCAAGCTCCAACGACAAAGTTGAGGAATCAATTTCCATACGGTTAAAATCCGAGAAGTAACTCATTTTGTCAGCACACCTCACATACCATTGTTTGAAAGAGAAGCACATCGATGCAGTAACGGTTATTTTGGTGTTTAGTGTGCTCCAAAATCCATGGCACAACTTATTGTGAAATATCTCCTTACCTCCTATCGAACACAGATTCTCCAACTTTCTCACAACGACTTATATCAATTTGTCTTAACAGGTGAATATTTTTTCAAATTCCTGCACACTGTATTCTAGAAAATTCTTTAATGAACAGTAATTTTTTAAAATCACAGTAGATGGTTTGTATGGATTTTAAAAAGTTTACAGCTGGGGGAATATGACTTTGCACAAATTTTCCTCACTTCAACCAGGTGAAAATGTGGGTACCCGGCTATAGACAGTGAAGAATCTTGTCAGTTTGATAGTGTTTGAGCGCGTGAAATCCGCAGCTTGCACTATATGCTTCCGCGGAAGCCGAGAATGTTTCTGAGTGTTCTCAGAGGGTCTGCTGGGGTAATAATAATTGTAAAGTGCATAGAACATGCTCTTGAGCATAGATATGCGCTATATAAATGCGATTCTTCTTATTATTATTATAACTTGCGCCACGAATTTTTGACCGCACTTTAAGTGAAAAGTAAGACACATTAACAGAAACAGCTAAGGAGCAGAATAGAGATAGGACTTACAAG
>NW_004797856.1:310285-312518 GCF_000002075.1 Aplysia californica | reverse complement strand
ACAAAACGAACAAACAAACGTGGAAAAATATACTAGATAGCATTTAATTTTATATAGCGCAAATCCCCGCTCAACAGCAAACTCTATGCGCTTCACATTCTATACTATTACCCCAGCAGACCTGAGAGCATTCTGAAACAACCTCAACTTCTTGGGAAACAAACAAACAAACAAACAAACAAAAAAACAAACTCCAGGACTCGAAAGAAGGACAGTCTTATTAAAAGACAGCAATGAAAATACAAAGCCCGCCAGGGAACTGTCAGCCAGTTGGTGGCAGACGTGATCAGGGCGTCTCTGGGTGTAGCAGGAGAGAGCTAGAAAATAAGGTCGCTTTTAAGGACAAGGGGGCTAACCCAGATTTTGGGGGTTTCCAGAAATATTGACCCACACCAAAAATGGATATTTCCCTACCTATAGGAGAAGTTTGGTTTCATTAGAATGTATATTTGTTTGGTTATAGAGAAAACTCTCCTTGTCTTTTAAAGAAACTGAACAAAGGGGCAAAAACTTTACCTTCGATTTTCTCATAATAGCATTTTTCGGGATAGCCCCCTTTGTCCTTAAAAACGACCATATTATATGTGAGGCGTGCTGACAAAATGAGATACTTTTCACAATCCAAGAATGGAGATATTATTGTCCAAAAGTCAACACTGGGGTCAGATTTATTAATTTTCAGTTGATGCTATTTTGTTCAAGTCTACCATGTCTTTTAGTATTCCATACTTACAAATTGTGCAAGCTCCAACGACAAAGTTGATGAATCAATATCCATACGTGAGGCAGCGAGGTGGAATCAGGCTCTCGTCAAAATAATCAAAGTAAAGAAACTTGCATTTTTCCGCAGGCAAAAAATGTAAATTTTCAGTTACCACGGACTCTTAAGCCAAAGAAGTAACTAATCTTTGGCAGCCATTTTCTCACTAATTTTACCTCTGAAAACAGGTGACCCCCACCTCCTTCATTCACAAATATCTCGACATGTATCCAAGATTAATGGATATTTGTTCCATCCAAATAAAAACTAGTGAACAAGCTTTAAGATGATATCAATAACTCTACATCCCCAAAAATTGACGAGAGCCTGATTCCACCGCGCTGCCTCACATACGGTTAAAATCCGAGAAGTAACTCATTTTGTCAGCACACCTCACAAAATATTGTTTGAAAGAGAAGCACATCGATATAATAACGGTCATTTTGGTGTTTAGTGTGGTCCAAAATCCATGGGGCAACTTTTTGTGGAATATCTCCTTACCTATCGAACAGATTCTCCAACTTTTGCACAATGACTGAAATCAATTTGTCTTAACAGGTGAATATTTTTTCAAATTCCTGCACACTGTATTCTAGAAAATTCTTTAATGAACAGTAATTTTAAAAAATCGCAGTCAATGGTTTGTACGGATTTTTAAAAGTTTACAGCTCGGGGAATGTCGCTTTTAAAAGCAAGTCTGTCATTTTTTTCCTAATCACAATAGTATTAGGGGGTTTCACGAAAAAATTTTAAACGATTAATTTGACCAAAATATATGTCACTAGACAAAGCTAAAGGAGCTGAGAAAAAAAAATGCATGAAGATTGGATAAACGGTTCAAAAGTTGTGCAAGTTTTTTGTTGCTTATTGAACGTATGTTTAGGGAACCTTTAGTGCAAAAAAAGTGTTCATTATAAAGATATTTTTAATAAAACGTTTTGCCTCTAAAAAGCGTCACTGATGAGCTGTGACGTAAGCCATATGCGTATGCAAAATGAGCGCGAGAAGCGGGAAGTGCTGTGAACAATCACATTTTCCGCGTGATGGAGATTTATTGTATGAATTAATGAAAGATAGGACTATATTTACACTCTGCTGGAATGAAGCAATAAATTCTGAGAGATGCAAAAAAAAGTAGAAGGTTTAGATATAGTGATGTATAGATTGATTCTCTATTCCGACACTCCAGAATTTTAAAAGTGTGGAAACAGTGCACACATCACTGTCTGACAGACAGACAGACAGACAGACAGACAGACAGACAGACAGACAGACAGACAGACAGACAGACAGACAGACAGGCAGACAGACAGGTGTGCCCAGATTTACCTGTAGCAGTTGTTGTGGAACTTGTTATAGCTAGACAAAGCCAGGAGCACGCCAAAACCTGGGCCTAGAGAGAAGAAAATCTGGGCGGCCGCAGCAATCCAGATCTGAAATACGGATATAAAAAAAAAAGAATCTAAATCTCTC
>NW_004797856.1:307633-309234 GCF_000002075.1 Aplysia californica | reverse complement strand
CCGTCTGTGTGTGTGTGTGTGTGTGTGTGTGTGTCTGTGTGTGTGTGTGTCTGTCTGTCTGTCTGTGTGACCCACCTCCAGGTTCAACAGTTTCTCCCACTGAGGACTCAGGTAGTAGACAATACCATCGCCAGCCCCTGGCAGAGTGCAGCCCTTACACAGGAGAATCAGGAGAACCACGTAGGGAAGGGTGGCCGTGATCCATACAGCCTGAAACATAGGGTAAGATAAGATAAGAAAGAATAGTTTTAAAAAAAGTTTTAGTAGATGTTTTACGGCGCTCGCAACTGCTAAGGTTATATGACCACCAGAAGATTAGAGGTGTTACAATAGAGTAACAAACATAGAAAAGAAGAAGGGGGGTAAAGGACGATAGATGTTTGATAGGAAAGAAGAAGCAAACCACACCACAGGGCACCCGCCAACCACCCACTAAGATAAGATAAGATAAGATAAGATAACACTTTATTATCCTAGAGGGGAATTTTTCTTGACTGTACAGGACCGTAAAAACACATGTAGGTATACATAAAAAATGTAAATTATATATCATTACTCTCATTAAACTTCAACATGAAAAGAGAAGTAAAGCTGACAAAATGTACGTTCCCACCAGATGCATCATTCAACCACATGCAGGTATTTCAGTACAAGACCTTTGGAGTTATATATATACATACTCTAAAGAGCAACACACATCTATGCTTATTCTGACAATAGCCTTATGCTATATTCCCCTATGGTAAAAAATCTTCTTTTATAACTTTCTTTCTTTGTTTCTGGAGGTAAATATCTACCGCTGCGTGATCTTACAATTTGCGTGTGCTCATTGGAGATAGATATTTTCTTTTATTATAATACAATAATATGATAAGTGATAAGATAAAGTACTACAAAATAACATAGATCTAGGGCAAGGTTGCAGTAATCCACACCGCCTGAAAGATTATGTAATGGTCATTTGAGATAAAATGAGATATCAACATCAGGTATAGTATCATTTCTTTTACCCCTTTTCACGATCAAATATCAAAATAGAGCGTTTGAATGAAGTGTAGCAAAATTTATTCAGCATTGTCAAATCTAATTCAACATAGAAAGTTCAAGCATCAAAATAGAGGAAGCAATAAATGTAACACTAGGAAGCTCAAATATCAAAATAGCGCTTTTAATTATAACAATAGAGAGTTCAAATTCAACACATATTTTAAACACAATAGGTTTTTTGACATGGTCTAGAGCACCCCCCCCTCCCCTCCCTTTTCTCTCTCTACGTGTCTCTATGTCTCTCTCTCTCTCTCTCTCTGTCTTTGTCGCTCTGTCTGTCACTCTGTCTCACTCTGTATGTCTCTGTTAATCCTCGAGACTGACTCTTTTGTATTATTTGAATTTTGGCCAGGCATGCTTAAATTAATACGTTGCTGTGTCTTCCTGGTAAGATCTGTTACAACGGTCGAAGTGTTGGATCTAATAAAACGAGATGACTGCGACGGTTAGATCTAGATTCTAGATATCTAGATCTAATCTAGACAGCTGACAGAGAGAGACGATTGCAGTAAACAACGAATGTAGCTAACAGACAGATTTGAATTGTCATTGCT
>NW_004797856.1:302541-303827 GCF_000002075.1 Aplysia californica | reverse complement strand
TCCACGAAAATTTGACCATAATTCACAAACTTGCAGAAAAATGCAAGTTTTTCCACTTTGATTATTTAGACGAGAGCCTGATTCCACCACGCTGCCTCACATATATGCCTCGTCACCACTACCTCTAACTGTCGTATTGATTTCTTCACTCTGTCTTTGTCTATCTCCTCTCATAACCTCTCTTTTGTCCATCTTGTCTCATAACCTCTCTTGTGTCCATCTTGTCTCATAACCTCTCAGCTGATAATGGGCTGTGGTTAACATCACGGCGTCATAAACAATATGTTGCTGGTATTGAATAAATAATCAGGGAGGTTTTTGTGTGCCTGTTCATCTTTATATAACTGTGTGTTTGTTTTGAGTTCGGCGAAGTGAATGTTGATGATAAGCGAACGTTTGAGTCAAAAGTATTCTGAATCATTTTTGTCTTGTCTTTACAAACTGTGCTCTTATTGTCTATACATGCTGTGCTCTTGATATTTCCAACACATTAATTTGTCTCTTTTAATTAAGAACAATTGGCAATCTCGAAAAATTGCTGTTTTGAGAAAATCGAAGGTAAAGATTTTGCCCCTTGTTCAGTTTCTTTAAAAGACAAGGAGAGTTTTTTCTATAGCCAAACAAATATATACGCCAATGAAACCAAACTTCTCCTACAGATAGGGCAATACCCGCTTTTGGTGTAGGTCAAGATTTCTGGAAATCCCCGAAATCTGGGTTAGCCCGCTTGTCCTTAAAAACGACCAAATAATCAGGGACATTTTTGTGCCTATTATTCATCTTTATGTAACTGCGTGTTTGTGTTTTGAGTTCGTCGAACTGAATGTTACCAAGCGAACGTTTGGGTCAAGAGTATTCTGAATCATTGCCTTTACAAACTGTGCTCTTATTATCTCTGCATGCTGTGCTTTTGATGTTTCCAACACATTAAAATGATTTTTTTAAAAGACCAAAAAGCGTTATAAACGACCCATCACACCCCCTTTCCACGAAAATTGTTAGATAACGCAGCGGCTGATATGTACCTCCAAAAACTAAGAAAGAAAGATATAAAAGAATTGTATTTTACCATCTAACATAAGGCTTTTGTCAGGACAAGCACAGATGTGTGTGGCTCTGTAGAGTATGTATCTATAACAATATAACTCCAAAGGTCTTGTAATTAAATTCCTGCATGTGGTTGAATGATACATCTGATATGAATGTACATTTTGTCAGCTTTATTTCTCTTTACCTATTGAAATGTAATGAGAGTAATACATAATTCAAATATTATTTAATTTTTT
>NW_004797856.1:299225-301070 GCF_000002075.1 Aplysia californica | reverse complement strand
ACCAAAATGTCATAGAGGAAATGTCCACACTTTTCAAGACGATCGAAGAGTCATGAACACATTGCTATCCTCTGATAGTTTGGCGAACGGGGGAAATGGTACAGTCGTAGATGAAGGAATGTCATTGCTGCAGACATCGTCTACGGACAGACGTCTCATGGGGGTCCTCCTGGTGACGTTTAAAGAGGTGCGAATGGTGTGTGTTTGACCTGAAATGGTCGTTTTGTCTGGGAATTTTTAGTTCTGATTCTCTACAGGTACTAACTGAGGAACCATTTCCACCCTTGACATCAAAGAAGACCTTAGGGGTACTTTAACATTATTTCTGTATACATTGTGCGAAACTTACGAAACGAGATGGTGGTGAGGAAACGTTCAATACAAAAAGCTCTCTGTTCTTTACTAATCTTAACCATGATCACAACAGGCAAAGGAAACTTGAGAAAAACTATCTGCAAACTTCTGAGGGCCTGTTAGACTACTGTAGTATGCAATATGGCTCAAGCGTTGGGATTTTTGCCAGTGAGAGCTAGATGTTCAAAACCCTTATGTCTATTTATATGTCCCAAAAACTGCATTTGTCGTTTCCTGACTGTTTTTAACATTGAGCGTTCCACGTTGGCTTCATCAAGCACTACCTCATTTGAATTCTTTTCCTCCCACGATACTCTTAGCAGTCTCCGAAGAAACCACATTTCTGTTGCTTCTATTTTATTTTCACTGTAAAACCTCTACTAAAACTAAAAAGATATCACTACTCACCGCCGCCATTCTTGTAGCAGACGTAGGGAAAACGCCAGACGTTCCCAAGATCCACCGCGAATCCGATGACGGAGAGCAGGAAGTCGATCTTCTTGCCCCATGATTCTCTTTCCGGTTCCGGCTTGCTGGCTGGCTTGTCGATGAGCTTTGTGGGCGTGCCGTCCATGAGAGGGAGCTCAGGACCAGGGGTCATATTGACGTAATTCAACACGGGGGTCAAGTGTAACGCCGACGTTGTGAAGCTCTTCTCAAGCCGGAGGTGCAAAAGCTAAAAAAAAAAAAAAAAAAGCGCAGAGGGTCCGATACCACCAAACGTGTTACTTCTCTGCTGGAGAGCTCCTATTTCCTCCTCGACGAGTAAACGTGACGTTTTTCGCAAGTCAGTCAGTGGCTTAACAGTCTACTTCAACGTGTGAACTCTTCATAACCAGACAATGTTAATGCTATGTTCTGGGTATATTTTACTCAGAGTGTAATTCTATAGACTATGCTACTTGCTAGAGTTCTTTCAGCTAAGAAAAAGAAAAAACGTAGATCATCAATTACTACTTGTTTTCTCGAAAAACCAAGTGAAAGCTCTAACAGTTTAGTGTTCAAGAGTTGGAGCATGCCCTGTGCACTCAATCAAGGATGTTGCGAATCCCGAAAGTGTAGGCAGACAAGATTCTATATACTGGAAAAGACCTGGCTCAAACAAAAACTTTGACCTTCAGCTAAAACCGTGACATTTCTTTCGCTTAAAAACCGCGTGAAAATTTTTCACATAGCTCTCTCCACGTTCATCTAAACGTGGCCGATTCTGAATGAACCTCGACTGCTCAAGGTTACAAATAATGGAAAATGAACTCTAAACAGCAAATTACTGATAGAGACTACCCAGAGATATATTGACAACGCTATGGAAAACTGTGCGTCGTTTCAGTTTCATCGCAGTTTTTGTTTCACAAACTTTGACTGAAGCAAGGGTCAGAACGTTCATTTCATTTTTCTTAAAGTCCAGAAACTTCGAAACTTCCCTGTGCATGAGTGGATCGTCTGATATTTTTTTTAAAAACAGAACGCAAAGATCACGTCACGTCCGCT
>NW_004797856.1:295273-296696 GCF_000002075.1 Aplysia californica | reverse complement strand
CCCCTCTCCCCCTCCCACTCCCCTCCCCTCCTCCCTCCCTCTGGCAAACACAACATGCGCACTGCTGCACTAATTAAGACTTTATTTTGGGCGTAGCTTAGTAAGTCTGCCCTCCGATATGTAACACAATGGGGTGGAGGGGACAAAGAGAGAGATAGACAGATTAGAAAAATACACATTCTTTTATGTGAGCAGAGAGAGAGAGAGAGAGAGAGAGAGAGAGAGAGAGAGAGAGAGAGAGAGAGAGAGAGGGAATACTACCATCTCTTTTCCACACCTTTCCACCCCCGGGGACAGAAGACAAAGGAAAAGTAAGTAAAATAAGATCGATGGCGTTCTCAAATGGGCCTCTCAGTCTTCTATATAAATAGATATTATATTTAGTCTTCTACACAAATTCAGTCTTCTACTTGAATACATGTACATGAATTCATTTTTCTACATAAATTCATTTTTCTACATAAATTGAATTCATTTTGTTTACCTTAATTTAGTCTTCTACATAAATACAGAAATTAATTTTCTAGATAAAATACACATTTTATTCAGTCTTCTACATAAATAAATAAATTCATTTTTTCTACCTAAATTCTGTCTTCTACATTTATACATAATACTATATTCAGTCTTTTAGAACAATTTAAGTCTTCTACATAAATCCTGTCTATTCCATTTTTATCCCTGCTGTCGAGCTCTCGAATCAATGGCGGTGATGATCAAAAGAGCAACACACCTGACCCGTGACCAACAATTACAACTGGTCGCTACCCCGAAAGATGCTGTTTTCAGAAAATTGAAGGAAAAGTGTTGGACCTTTGTTCGATTTCTTTAAAAGACAAGGAGAGTTTTCTCTATAACCAAACAATTAATAAACATATCAATGAAACCAAATTTATCCCGTAGGTAGGGCAACATCCATTCTTGGTGTAGGTCAAGATTTCTGGAAACCCCCCGAAATCTGGGTCAGCCCGCTTGTCCTTAAAAGCGACCAACTCTTCTCCACACCTTTCCATCACGGTGGACTGAAGGAAAAGGAAGTGGGTGGTTGGCGAGTGTCCTTGTGTGGTTTGCTCCTTCTTTCCTATCAAACTCTGCTATCATCTTTATCTCCCTTCCTCTTTTTTTTGAGTTTGTAACCTCTAATCTTCGGCGCTTATATGACCTAATTGTTTGCAAGTGCCGTAAAACTCTTACGAAAAAAAAAGAAAAAGGAAAATTAAGTAGAATAAGATCGATTGCACTCCGAAATGGACCTTGTCCGTGTGAGAATGTTAGAACAAAGAGATAAAGGCTGGGAGTGAGTAAATGGATGGATAATTTGTGATTGCTGGAGTGGATCAGTGAGTGAGTATGTGTGTGAGAGGTAGAGTTGAAGTAGAGAAGGGGGGGAGACACAGAGAGTGAGTGAGAGAGAGAGAGAGAG
>NW_004797856.1:292281-293428 GCF_000002075.1 Aplysia californica | reverse complement strand
GAGAGAGAGAGAGAGAGAAAGAGTTGAGGAAAGAGGAAGAGAGAGAAAAGGCGGAAAGAAACAGCAGGATACAGAACCAACGACCAACTAGGAAAGGCATAAGAGTAATTAGGCCCGGAAACATTGAGATAGTAGCGGAAAAATCAGAATTAATGAGGCGTTTTGGCGACGTCAAGCAGAAAAAAAGAGACAGACCGGCAGACAGACAGACAGAGAAACATGCAGACAGGCAACCAGGCAGCAGGAAGACAGGTAGACAGATAGAGAGAGACAGACAGACAGACAAGCAGACAGAGACAAGCAGACAGACAGAGAGACAGAGAGACAGACAAAGAGACAGACAGAGAAAAAGACAGGTAGACAGATAGAGACACAAAGACAGATAGACAGAAAGACAGAGAGACAGAGAGACAGACAGAGAAACAGGTAGACACGCAGACAGACAGACAGACAGACAGACAGACAGACAGACAGACAGACAGACAGACAGACAGACAGACAGAGAGACAGACAGACAGAGAGACAGACAGACAGACAAACAGCGAACTAGGAAAACACACGCATCAAGCGACATGAAAAAAGAAAACAGTACACCGAACAGGAAAAACCACAAAAACAATAACCAGACTGACATACAGACAGATGGACAAAGAAATGGATCGTCAATCGGAGAGAACGAAAGAGAGCGGGAAATGTAAACAAAGGAATCAAAATGGATTGGGTTATGGTGGAAAGGTATGGAACTGGCGGCAGAGTGGCAGACGAAAACAGGGAGAGAAAACGGATGGATTGAGGCAATGGCTGACATATAGATATGTGAGGCAGCGTGGTGGAATCAGGCTCTCGTCAAAATAATTAAAGTGAAGAAACTTGCATTTTTTCCACAGGTTTATGAATTTTTATCAAATTTTTTAATTTTTGGCCCAACACCTTTCACGCCCATTAAAAAAACTCATTTCTGAGTGGATTTTTCTGAAAAACGTATATTAAAGGCTTTTGAAAAAAGTAAATTTTCAGTTACCAAGGACTCTTGAGCTAAGGAAATAACTAATCTTTGGCGGCCATTTTCTCACAAATTTTACCTCTGAAAACAGGTAACCCCCACCTCCTTCTTTAGCAAATATCACGACTTGTATTCTAGATAAAT
>NW_004797856.1:289016-290327 GCF_000002075.1 Aplysia californica | reverse complement strand
GAGAGAGAGAGAGAGAGAGAGAGAGAGAGAGAGCAAGGGTTAAATTGTTGAAAAAGTCGTAGGATGAATACATGAATGAATTAATCCATAAAAATAGACAAAATGAATGAAATGATCAATGAATGAAATGATCAATGAATGAGAGATAGGGTAAGGCTTTTTGTTTGTTTCTTTATTAAGGTTGTTGATTTTTTAAAAACAATTTTTTGTGTGTTTTTTTTTTAATGACAGATGTCGGCTGATATCTCAAAATACATAATCATTGTTTACGCACATTGCGATGTACTGAAAAAATAAGGACAAATACAGGTGAAGGAAAATCATGACGCACATCCCTTTAACCCTACCCGTACGTCGTGTTTTTACTATCGTATCCATACGACGTGGGGAACTCTGTGCCAACACTTTCCAAAGAGGAAATTTACTCGTTAATCTGATCCTTACGCTTTGCATAGAAGTCTGTCAAAATGGATATTTTTTTCATCCCCATAAAGACAAGTGAACAAGCTTTAAGATGATACCAATAACTCTACATGCCCAAAGATTGACGAGAGCCTGATTCCACCTCGCTACCTCACATATTTTGTCTTAGTATTTTTCTCATAAATTCAGCACATCAATCATTGTTGCCCCCTTAGACCTTGCACTCAATTGTCCTTTCTTTGATACACCACTTTCCAAAGAGGAAATTTACTCGTTAACTCGGTCCGTACTCTTTGCAAAGCAGTCTGTCAAAATGATTTTTTTGAGAAAAACAGGAAGTTTCAAAGAGATCTTCGCATTAGAAGTATTCTAAAATGTGAAGAATACAACACCGGGGGTACAAAATGACCCCAGGGCGTACGGATAGGGTTATTCTGCTTTCTATGATGCTGTATCTACGTCAACCTCGCTCACTGCCGATTTGCAAAGTTGAAACGTCCTTCTCCCAAGGAAGTTATACAGGTGTAAGGTCCTTGACTTCTCACTAATATAATATTAATAGCTGGACCCCCTTTCTAGGAAAGGAATGATCGGTGCATTAACATCAGCTGAAAGTCATTGGCCTACTATATTTACTCTCTACTGGAACGGAGCAATATATCTTGAAAGAAAAGTGACGCATGGGTTTCCAAGTTGCCAAATATTTAATAGATGTATAGATTGATTCTCTATTCCACTTTCGTGGTTGTACTCTCCACAATTTCAAATGTGTGGAATCAATACGTATGGCTAGTGAACGGAAACCTCACTTGCTTACAATGGCATCTTAGAAGACGGACTTTCCCAAGATTAGATCTCAATGAAACTAATCAAAAACTGAAAATTAAA
>NW_004797856.1:282801-285091 GCF_000002075.1 Aplysia californica | reverse complement strand
TTCCTTCCTTCCTTCCTTCCACCCTTCTTTCCTTCCTTCCTTCCTTCCTTCCTTCCTTCCTTCCTTCCTTCACAGCTCAGCTCTTTTGTACTTTACACTCAAAGTTGACCAGCCTGCCTTCCAAAATGACCTACATGTGGGTTATAGGAATGTTGAAACTAACCGACAAAAAACCGAACTGACCTGATCCCACCCACTACTATTATACTGCGCGGTAATGACAAGGGACAAGACTGCTCGGGGAAACAGGACCCCTGCTCGGAAATGTCAGAACAGTAGAGCTGGGCGAAGAATCGATCCCGGAACCGATTCCCGCGGTTAGTGCTTCAGAGGAAACGTTCCGATTCTTTTTTACGTAACTCAAAGGTTACCATTTTTATTTTTTTTAAATTTCTTTAAAAAAAACAACATATATTTGAAAATTAAAAAGTTGGTGAATCGACGAGTTCCGATATAGAGGTTATCCTGGATCCTGATGCTGCTTCTTGAAGCCAACTAAGTAACCGGACGTGGCTAGGCGCAGGATTCATCGGAATTTTAAATAATAATTGCTACTTTGCCGGAAGTAATCAGGTAATTGTCTAGGGGTCTCGAAACAGCAGGAAGAAATTAAATCATGGACACGTGGAAGAAATCACAACAACTGTGGAAAGAAATCGTGGGGTCGGACTCGATTCCTACGATTCCTACTTTGCAATAATCGGGAACTGCCCACCACTACAATAATATAGAGACTTCACCAGTGGGTGGAAAAAAAATAGCCTGTGAATGTTTCTTCTTCTAGACAGTGGCCTACGCACTAGACTGCCTGCCTGCCAGAGGTGAAGCTGCTATCCCTTGACGTGCACTGCCGTAGGGTTATTGCTCGGCATTGCTCAATGCCACTGAAAATTGCTGAAACATCGCCCCGTGGATGGAAATGCAGCCTATTATTAGATACGGCAGTACAAAATATGTCAACTCTCCTTCTCTTAGTCCAAGAAGTTCGGTTGGAATATTTTCTTTAGAGCTTTTCAAAAAAAAATTTGAGTAGAGGTTTTACGGCGCTCGCAACTGCATAAGGTCATATGAGCGCCAGAAGATTAGAGCTGTTACTAGAGAGTAACGAACATTACAAAGGAGAAGGGGAGATAAGGACGATAGATGTTTGATAGGAAAAAAGGAGCAAACCACACCAGAGCACCCGCCAACCACCCACCTTTAGAGCTTTAGTGTTCCTTAAGAGTAAGAACGGAAAATGAGAGAAAAAAGTTATGTTCTTTTTTTTTTTTACAAAGACGAATGAAAATATCGAGGAAATAAAAGTGTTGTTAGTCTTTTTATTCTTGTTTTATTTTATTGTTGTTGTTGCTGTTGTTGTTGCTGTTGTTGTTGGTGGTGGTGGTGGTGGTGTTATTGTTGTTGTTGTTGTTGTTGTTGTTGTTGTTGTTATTTTTTGTTTGAGTAAAGAGAAGCACATTGGTCATTTAGTGCTGGAGAAAAGTAAGACAGACACACTGAAACAGCAGAGGCAAAGTAAAGAAGTAGGACCTACCAGCGGCGCCCTCCAACCACCCACACAGACAGACAGATAGAAACAACAGAGGGAAAGTAAAGAAGTAGGACCTACCACTGGCGCCCTCCGTGGGACGCTCAATGTTAAAAACAATCAGGAAACGACAATTGCAGTTTTTGGGACTCCTGAAAAGACATAGGGGTCTTGAACATCTAGCTCTCACTGGCAAAATTGAGGGCAAGCGAGGCAGGGGTAGGCCCAGAGCAGTCTACTTAGGAAACCTAAACAAATGGGTAACGGGGAAAGATCAGGGAAACGCAAGGAGTTTAGAACTGTAAACTCCTTGGGGAAACGTAACCTTTTTAAGAGCATCCGAGCAAAGGAATGAATGGAGAACCATGATCGCCGATGTCTGTCGGAGATCTGGCACTGGATGATGATGATGATGATGATGATGATGATTTTTAACCGAAAACGGCGGAGAGTTTTGCTTGTTTGTTTGTTTGTTTGTTTGTTTGTTTGTTTGTTTGTTTTTTTAGAACATCAAGTTGATTTCAGTTACAATGTTTAAGGACATAGACGTATCGTTTTATATTCATTGGGTTAAAAAAGCACACAGGTATCAGGTCGACTTTTTCAGATGAGTGGAAACTTCCGTTTCTATTCAATTTAAATTTTCAAATTGTGTGGGTGTGCTTATGTGTGGGGGTGTGTGGGGGTGTGCATGTGTGTGTGTGTGTGTGAGTGTGTGTGTGTGTGTATGTGTGTGTGTGAGAGAGTGTGTGTGTGTGTGTG
>NW_004797856.1:279620-281296 GCF_000002075.1 Aplysia californica | reverse complement strand
TGTTGTTGTTGTTGCTGTTGCTTTTGTTGTTGTTGTTGTTGTTGCTTTTGTTGTTGTTGTTGTTGTTGCTTTTGTTGTTGTATTTTGTTGTTGTTGTATTTTGTTGTTGTATTTTGTAGTTGTTGTTGTTGTTGCTGCTGCTATTGTTGCTTCGAAGGCGACAAACGAACAATATAACTCTTTCTGCCTTTGAAAAATTTCGTTAAACCATGATATACTTATTCTCCCTCCATCACTTCCGATTACTTTCTTATTTTTTTATTATTTTTTTTTGGTAAGAATTTTACGGCGCTTGCAACACAATAAAGTCACATAAGTGCCGAAGAATAGATGTTTTATAAGAGAGTAAAATACACCCCCCAAAAAAGAAGGAGGGGAGGTAAGACGATAGATGTTTGACAGAAGAAAAGAGCAAACAACTCCAGCTGTTGTTTCTTCAAAGGCAAATAACGAACAATATAATTCTTTCTGCTTTTGAAAAATTTCGTTAAACCATGATATTTTCAGAGGGTAGCATCACTTCGATTACTTTCTTAACTATGTTTTTAGGTAACAGTTTTACGGCGCTTGCAACACAATAAGGTCAAATAAGTATAAGTGACGAAGAATGGATGTTTTACAAGAGAGTAAAATACTCAAAAACGTAGGAGGGGAGATAAAGACGATAGATGTTTGGCAGAAAAGAAGGAGCAAACCACACCAGAGCACCCGCCAACCACCCACGACTACTTCCAAAACATTTTCAGATCTGTCATGGGGAGGTGAGATCACGTGACGAAAGGAAAGGGGCCGGGTTCAGCTCGGTAGGACCGTTACATTTCCGCGTAGACGCGGTTAGACGAGTTGTTTAAAAAAAAAGAAAGATTTAAGAGCGTCTGGATTGCCCCCCACCCTCCCCCCCACCCCCCTTCCTAAAAAAACAACAACCCCACAAACAAACAAAAACAAACAACAACATACACACACAAAAACAAACAAATAAACAAACAAATCACCCTCCCCCCTTTCCCCCTTAATTAGAAAAATAAAATGAAATAAAGTACATCAATAAATGAATAAATAAATAAATGGATAAAGTAGTTACAAGAAATTAATTTTATAGTGAACTTTTTTTTAGCACTAAAAGTTCTAAAAACATGCGCTTAACAAAGATAATCTCGCGATTAGAGAAACATGACGGACTTGCTTTTAAACGCGATATCGTCCCAGCTGTAAACCTGTTAAAATCTGTAGAAACCATCCACTAGGATTTTTTGTTTAAAAATAGTGTTTATTAAAAAATGTCCTAGAATAGAGCTAACAGGTCTTTACAAAAATACTGATCTGTTAAGACAAATTGATACCAGTCACTGTGCAGACGCTGGAGCGTTTATGGGTTGTTGTTGTTGTTTTGTTTGTTTGTTTGTCTGTTGGTTTTTTTGTAAGTGGTTTACGGCGGTCGCAACTGCATAAGGTCACATGAGCGTGCTGGACACATTAAACCTTTTTTTAATTTGTAGAAAACGTTTATGTTCGATAGTTGAGGGGATATTATTTGACAATAAGTTGCGCCACGAACTTTTGACGGCACTATAATAATAAATTACGTTGCTAAAACATAACGCGCTCGCCTCTCTTCCATGGACCATTAGTGAAGGCAAGCAGAGAGCTCTAATTTTACAGACTCTCGCCCCCCC
>NW_004797856.1:267125-278573 GCF_000002075.1 Aplysia californica | reverse complement strand
TGACTTTAGACGCCTCAATAAAACTGTGTACCCTTTGGTTGATTCTGAATCAATGTTAATTTTTTTCAAAATTCGAAAGTTAAATGGCTCCGAAGTTTTAGGCAGCAAAAGTGACGAACTTTCACAAATACAATATGGTCGCTTTTAAGGACAAGCGGGCTAACCCAGATTTCGGGTGTTTCCAGAAATCTTGACCTACACCAAATGTTGGCATTGCCCTACCTATAGGCGAAGTTTGGTTTCATTGGTGTGTATATGTGCTTGATTATATAGAAAAAACTCTCCTTGTCTTTTAAAGAAACTGAACAAGGGTAAAAAACGTTTGGCCCCGAAAACTTTACCTTGGATTTTCTCGAAACAGCATTTTTCGGGATAGCCCTTGACCATCAATGATTTATTTATAGAGGCACCAGCCATCCATATCCAGGTGCTGTTTTAGACCGCTTGTGCTCAAAAGCGACCATGTATAGATAGATGAAGGGGCCGTCGAGTCGAGGCCTAAAGGGTTAACCAGCTGAGGGGTTGCTAAGTGTGTTACTGGGGTTGTCTTCGTCTCTCGTAATGCATGTCCGTCTGTGACGTGCTAAACATGAGTAGGGTTCTTGGAGTGCTGGCCCGATAACCGACATAGCTCCCCAAACCTGTCCACACTTTTGTAAAATTTCTACATTAAAGTTTTATCCATGTAGAGTAAGCGTATTTTACTATCCTATCGACACGATTGGTCGCTTTTAAACACAAGGAGGCTACCCCGAAAATGCTGTTTTGAGAAAATTGAAGATAAAGTTTTTGCCCCTTTTCCAGTTTCTTAAAAAAAACCTAGGAGCGCTTTCTCTGTAACCAAACAAATATACACACCACGGATACCAAACTTCTCCTCTAGGTAGGGCAATGCCCACTTTTGGTGTAGGTCAAGATTTCTGGAAATCTTCGAAATCTGGGTTAGCCCGCTTGTCTTGAAAAGCGACCAATTTAAGTCCTTTAGGAGGCAGGCTTCAAACTCTACCTATCAGGGCCAACCCAAGCATACAGACCGGGGCAAAGAGGTAGAGAACCAGATATCCATATACACTGGTACACGTATCCAACTAAATATCTGTTATATTTTTTTTAAAGATTAACCGATGACAGAAGCATCACAAAAGTCAAAAAGGACCCGGGCTGAGTGTGATGCAACATCCCAGCAGAAAGACCGAGATACTCCATGAATATTTTCTCCCCAGTTGGGACTTAAACTTGAGCCTCCTACACGCGACAATGAAACGCATAACCGCTACACCATACACGTACTTTTACTCTTACTTTTTCATCCTCTGTTGCCGTTAAGCGTCGAGGGGAGATGCAGTTTTCTATGGTAGGCCAACTCCGCAGCTCTTTCAGTTGTGATATTATGTTCTCTCAGAGTTTCCTTGACACCCTCGATCCACCTTTTGCGTGGCCTTCCTCTTCCTTTATAGCCTGGGTGCTTGGTGCTGTAGTTAAAGGCTCTCGAGGCTGGCTGGCCAGGTGACATACGTAACAGGGGGCCAAACCATATTTTTATTATCTGTCTTTCTATGTAATGCAGGCAGGACTCAATGACGATAGCTGCTCTTACTTCTTCATTTCTCTGCCATTCTACACCATGCACGCTGGTCTTTAATTCCGTTTCAAAACACACTTGCTCTTCAAAAGGCGAATTTAATGCTTAGACTCTCCTTATCAGAGCCAACCCGAGATGTAAGAGATACCACACACCAAGATAGAACATCTGAGTCACTCCGTAAATATTTTTCTTCATGTGGGAATTGAATTTGTGGCGTCGGTGGCCCAGTGGTTATGCTACCGGACTCGTGATCGTGAGGTTGCGGGTTCGGGGGTTCAAGCCGCGGGCCCGACGTTGTGTCCATGGGAAAGTAACTTTACACGAATTTCCCTCACTTCACCCAGGTGGGAATAGGTACCCGGCAATAGACAGGGTATGATCTTGTCAGTTATGTTAGCATTTTAGCGCCTATAAATGGCTTCTTGCACTGTATGCTTCCCAGGAAGTTGAGGTTGTTTCAGAATGCAGTCAGGTCTGCTGGGGTAATAGTATAAATTGTGAAGCGCATAGTACAGTAAACGTTTTCAGTTGATAGGAAAGTTGGGAGCAGAAAGTGGAGACGAAAGCAGACGACAGAACATTGTTGGAGAGCAGGAAAGGAGGTGAAAGAAAACAATTTTAGAGAAGAAAATTATGTTTCCGTCGCTACCTGGATTCGAACCCGGGACCTTTGAATGAGAGGCGAACACATTAACCAGTAGGCCACGAGAGCCAGCATTCGTAATAAGGGCTAATCTGCGCTAATTGGAAAGTGAAAGGGTAGACGGATGTATTCTATTTCTCTAACAAGTCATTATTATCTCCCTCTTTCTTACACTGCTCTCATTACGAGGCAGGTAGTAATAGTAATGTAAGCTTTAATGAGGGTATTACGCCTTTTTAACCACAACACAACATAATTTTGAGAAATCAAAGTTGAGACCGACAATTAATTTAACCCTATCCGTTCGCCTGGGTTCATTTGTACCCTCGAGGTTGTATTCTTCACATTTAAGAATACATCTAGTACGAAGACCACTTTGAAACTTTCAGTATTTGTCAAAAAATCATTTTGACAGACTGCTATGCAAAGCGTACGGGTCGGATTAACGAGTAAATTTTCTTTTTGAAAGTGGTGGCACAGAGTTCCCCACGTCGTATGGATACGATAGTAAAACACGACATACGGATAGGGTTAAGTCAGAAGATCAGCTTGATTGAAATTGGGCGTTATGTCATCTTTAAAAAAATTATTTATTTTTGCCAACAAAGTAGGTTTTATAATATAATAAAGTTTTAAAAAAATGATAATAAGCTCCAAGCTTCCAGGCTTAAACAGACATTTTGGATCGAGCCAAGCGACTATTCATTGACACAATCAGGGGGCGACGTTGTGTCCTTGGGTAAGGCACTTTACGCGAATTTTCCTCACTTCACCCAGGTGGGAATGGGTACCCGGCTATAGACAGCGAAAGATCTTGTCAGTTTGATAGTGTTTGACCGTTTAATCAGCTGCTTGCACTGTATGCTTCACGGGAAGCTGAGAATGTTTCTGAGTGTTCTATGGTCTGCTGGGGTCATACTATAGTGTAAAGCGCAGACAGCCTGCTGTTGAGCCACGCGGGGATATGCGCTATACAAATGCTATCTATTATTATTATTATTAGATATCATGCTGGACTACCAATCAGATAGCCTCGGTTCAAATCCTGAACGAGGCGTGTTTGATCTCGGACCGTTTTGTACAGTTTTCAGGGCTCTCAGTCCATTTCGTTCTGTCCCATGTTTCAGATCTGATTTCTGATGAAGGTGTTATTGACATATTATCCAGTCTTCGAAAGTTGCAGATTTGGATCTTTGTGGAGTAATTAGAAATCTGACTAACTAAAGAGCGGATGCGTCAGATTTGAATCTGGACTCAGTCTTAATTTGTGCTTAACCTTTAAATTAAATATGTGTTCACTTCTGTCTAGAAACCTGTCAGGTTGAAAGCATCCTGTAGCTTCCAAAGGGATTTTTTTTCCTCTTTAGTAGGTCGTGAGGCCTATATTTCCACAAAATACAGACCAAATAACCCCCTCCCCAAAAACAGAACGCGTACTCTTTAGGCCCAATCCTCTGTTATCAGTATGATTAGATAATTAGGTGCACAGATTTTAAAAAACAACGGATAAAAAGTTTGTTTGCTTCTTTCTTTATTGGGGTTTCTGTAATAAATTAGAGAATAATGTAACAATCGGAAAGTTTGATGGAAAGAGAGGCAGAGGCAGACAGAGGGAAAAGATACTGGACAAGATGACAACATGGCTGGGAGCAGCAAGAACAACAGACACCATTGCTGCATCGAAAGACAGATGGAAGTGGAGGTCCATGATGGCCCACGCCAGTCGGCAAGGCACCGGATGATGATGATGATGATGATGATGATGATGATGATGATAAATCCCTTCTTCATACCGGTACCCCAAACAAGGAAACTGAATCAGGACCAGGTGATCGACTTGATTGAAAATTGGCGCCACGTAATCGCAAAGAAAAGTGTGGATTTGACCAACAAATAATTCTTAGGTAATAAAAAGATACGCTTCAAGTTACGACAGAAACACCCCGGCAACATTAGCAGCGGACATGCACGAATAAGAGCACCCTCAACATCTGTTAGTTTTAGTAAAGTTTTACGGCACTCACAACTGCATAAGGTCATATGAGCGCCAAGGGTTAGGATGTCAACAGAGAAGTCCAAACGGGGATTCAGACTTACTCTGAGCACCTCTCTAGCCTCCACAGCACTAACACAGATAAAACGTTTGTTTGCTTCTTTCTTTATTGAGGTTTCTATAATAAATCCCTTCTTCATACCCCAAAAAACAAGCAAACTGTATCAGGTGATCGACTTGACTGAAAATTGGGCTAAGAAAAGTGTGAATTTGTAGGTAATAAAACGAAACGCGTCAAGTTAAGACAGATCATATTATGAGGCTGGAGCTCGCATCATAAAAACCCCAATCAACAAGAGCAAATGTGAGGCAGCGTGGTGGACTCAGGCTCTCGTCAAAATAATCAAAGTGAAGAAACTTGCATTTTTCCGCAGGTTTGTTAATTTTTATCAAATTTTTGTTTTTTGGCTCAACACCTTTCATGCCCATTAAAGAACTTTTTTCTGTGTGGGTTTTTCTTTAAAATGTTAATTAAAGGCACGCAAAATGTAAATGTTCAGTTACCGCGGACTCTAAAGTTAAAAAATAACTAATCTTTTGCGGCCATTTTCTCATTGATTTTACCTCTGAAAACAGGTGACCCCCACCTCCTTCATTCGCAAATATCTCGACTTGTATTCAAGACAAATGGATTATTTTCCATCCAAATAAAGACAAGTGAACAAGCTTTAAGATGATACCAAGAACTCTACAAGCCCAAAAATTGACGAGAGCCCGATTCCACCACACTGCCTCACATATCCTAACCTGAGTGAGTGTTCATCCGACTCACCGAGTCCCCGGCACAAGTCAAGAACCAGCTATATTATTCTACTATAGTGTGGTCAAAAATCGTATCGCAACTTATTGTCAAATATCTCCTCAGCTTTCAAGCATAAGTTCTCCGAATTTTGCACCGTGACTTGTATCAATTTGTCTTAACAGATCAACATTTTTGGTAAACACCTGCTAGTTGTATTCTAGAAAATTCCTTAATAAATACTAATTTTTAAAAAATCCAAGTGCTCGGTTTCTACAACTTTTTAGATGTTTACAGCTGGGGCGATATTGCTTTTAATGACAAGTCTGTCATGTTTTTCTAATCGGGACATTACGCTTATTGAACGCATGTTTCGAGAACCATTAGTGCAAAAAATGTGTTTTCTATAACAATAATTTCTTGTAACAAGATTTTTGCAAGTAAAAATTGTCTTTGATGAGCTGTGACGTTGGTCATATGCGTAATCAAAATATGTGTGAGAAGCGGGAAGTGCTGTGAACAATAACATTTTACATGTGACAGAGATTTCAAATATTTTATCATCTAGCCCCAATTGTTCTGGAAAAATATGATTTATTTAATAAGACAAATCGATACAAAGTGCAGTGCAAAGTATGGATGGCATTGATTCACCAGTTAAAGAGATATTTGAGGATAAGTTGCGCCACGAATTTTTGACACACTATAAATACGACAGCCATATTTATTTTCGTTTGACAAGGTGTATAATATAGGCGGATATGCTGTTACGTAATATCCGGGTATCTCGTTTCAGAGTTGCCTAAAAGTTTTACTGAAGGAGATGAATTTTTTTTTTAACATTTTTTTTTACACGGACTCACTTTTGGTGCCATAAGTGCGTATGCTACAGTCGGCCTTTTTCGCACTTGAACAAACTTTTCAATTCTCGACAACGGCAAAAGCGAACGAAACGTAGTAATGTGACCATTTATGAAATCTCAGGGGAACATTTATTAATCAATCTTTTGAAAAAATGAAATTGTAGGGGTTTAACGCCCCTATCAACACTATTAGGTTATTTAAGGGGCGGGACCTCCTAGTTTAACGTCCGTCTCCGATAGAACCGAATCAATCTTTTCATAAGTATAATAACTATTAGTGACCAAATAACAATAAATGATGCAAGACATACCTGTTCTTCGCACGCACCTCAAAGACAAAGAAGAACCCAGGTCTCAGAGCGCTAAACATCTCTGCACGCGCGAAGAATTGACGCACACTTCTGCGAGAGATAGATAGAGCCACGAGTCGCCCATCGTGGTGAGGGAGGCAGGCAGGGAGGGAGGCAGAGAGGGAGGGAGGGAGGGAGGGAGGGAGGGAAGCAAGCAATCACAAACGACTGCCCTACCGCCGCCGCCTCACTCGCTCTTCTTCCCGTGATTCCTTGCGTGGTCGCCCGGCGGATATGACGTCACGAGGCGACCGACGGGTCCATTACTACAACTGCGCGCTCCCCGCGGTGGGCCGAAATGTGGCTCGTCAGATATGAATCTCTATCTCTCTATGCATAGTCTGTGTGCGGCTCCTTCGTTTTACGTGTGTCCTCAGCCAGTGTCAAAGTTTTCCGCTCCACGTCTCTGAGGCTGACCTCTTGACCTTCGGGAGAGACGAGAAGCGGCTGAAGCAACAACAACAAATACAGCGATAAAGACAGCAACAACAACAACAACAACAACAACATTTAGGGGGGTGGTGGCCCTGGCAAAGAGCACGTTCTTTGGGGCTCCAAACATTTCGAACGGATAGGCTACCACACACACACACACACACACAACAACAACAACAACAACGACAACGACAACAACAACATCAACACCACCACCACCAACAACAACAACAACAAAACCACCACCACCAACAACAACAACAACAACAAAACCAACAACAACGACTACAAAAATAACAACGACAACAACGACAACGACAACAACAACGACAACAACAACAACAACAACAAAAACAACGCAGATAATTGCGCCACAGGAAGCAGCCACAAGAGCTTTTGTAGAAACACCTCAGCAACTTCGGAAGCGGAACTGCACGAAAAAGAACACCATCAACATCTGTTAGTTTTAGTAAAGTTTTACGGCGCTCACAACTGCATAAGGTCATAATTATGAGCGCCAAGGGGTAGGATGTCAACAGAGAAGTCCAAACGGGGAATCAGACTTACTCTGCTCCCCTCTCTAGCCTCAACTGCACAAAGTCTGCTTCGACTATCAAGGCACCCAGGAAATAGCAGTTCACAAGAGAGTGAGAAACATACAAAAGAAGTAAAGGAAAAAATGACGACAGTAAGCTTGGGGAAAGAAAAAGCAGCAACTGCCACTATGTAGTTCCGACAAAGTATGAGCGTGACATTGATAAATTAATCATCCCATTCTTCTACTGTGCATAAGAACACGTTTATATCCCCTCTTTGGAATTGGCCTAAATAAAACTTCAGTCAGCAGCACTGCCCTCGGGGAAGAGGGGGGGGGGGTTATTACCATCTTGTTTATTTGTTTGTTTGATTGATTGATTGATTGATTGATTGATTGATCGACTGATTGATTGATTGTTTGTTTGTTTTTTAGTTGTTTGTTTGTTTATTTGTTTGTTTTTGTTGGGGGGTTTTTGTTTGAGAAAAGAAAAACACATCGGCATATTATTAATGGACATTTGGTACTGGGAAACGTAAGACAAACAGACAGATACCACAAGGTTTCATTGGTGTGTATATTTGTTTGGTTATAGAACTGAACGAGGGGCAAAATGTTACCTTTGATTTTCTTAAAACAGCATTTTTCGGGATAGCTCCCTTGTGCTTAAAAGCTACCAAATGGTAGGCGTGCACGTTTAATTGAGTCCTTTTTATCAAAAGTCATAGGCGTTACTTCCGTATACTGTGTAAATCCTAAAAGAAAAAGATCGCTCGTTTGAATCTCGTGGTTCATTCTAAAAAAGTACATCTTGGAGTTTTGCGTCTTGACACTCAATCTGGCAGCATACGTATGCACGATACAGCTTCGCATGGGCAGTAGACATAATTATTTTTGTGATCAAAAGAAAGGTCACACTTTTTGAATATGTCAAAGCTAAACCAAAGAAAGTTGTAAAGATAGTTGTAAAGCGCATAGAGCATGCTCTTGAGCATGGATATGCGTTATATAAATGCAATTATTATAATTATTATAATAAAAAAAAACCTCTCTAGTATTTTGAGTCTTTACGCTTATCACGGTTTCACCAGAGCCCCTTCTACCCTCCAGGGCGGTGCTACTGACTGTCTTTAGGCCATTCCCAAAGGGGGGACATTGACATCTCGAGTTCTAATGCACAGTAAAATTGCAATTGTTAATGGGCTGACTGACTCATCAATGTCATGCTCATAAGTGTGCCTGGACTGCAACAGGGAACTACTGCTTTTTCGTTCCTAATCCTTACTATCGTCATTTCTCCTCTACTTCTTTTGTGTGTTTGTCACACTCTTGAGACTCGTTATTTCCGGGGTGCCTTGATAGTCGAAGCAGATTTTGTGCTGTTGAAGCTAGAGAGGTGAGCAGAGTAAGTCTGATTCCCTGTAAGGACTTCTCTGTTGACATCCACCCCTTGGTGCTCATATGACCTAATACAGATGCGAGTGCCGTAAAACCTCTACTAAAACAAGAGCCCTTTAGCCAGCAACGTTTCGGGGTGACCCGGGTCAGCCTTCAAGGCTAGCGTAACGCCTCAGTGACATAAAGTCATACCGTACTTCCCCCAGACCCAGCTATCCCCTACTTTGTTTACATGAGTAATACATGTACTAGTTAATCGAAAATGAAGGTCACGTTAGAAAATTATAAAATTATAACAAAAGACAAGATTTTGTACGTATTTAAATAATGGTACTTTTCTTTGAATCGCCAGTACAGAAGGAGGTGATTGCCCAAGAAATTCTGAACTCACCCCACTCTTCGGAACGAAAGGAGAAACATGGTTGGTCAGTACGTTTGGATTCAAGAAGCGCGCAAGGTGTGGGTTTTTTCCCCATTTTACAGGCGTGATATGGATATGTGTCGCGACGCGGTGGAATCAGCGATCAGGCGCTCGTCAATTTTTGGGCATGTTATTGCTTTACAATCGGTGGGAAAAAATGCCTATCTATCTTGAACAGAAGTCAAGATATTTGAGATTGAAGAAGGTGGGTTCACCTGCTTTCAAAAGTAGAATTAGCGAGAAAATGACAAACAAAGTTTAGTTATTTTGATAACTTGATAGTCCGTGGAAACTGAAAACTTACATTTTTTGTGCCTTTAATTGTGTTTCATGCCTTTAATCAACTTTTTAAAAAACAATAAATTCAACCCAGAAATGTGTTATAAATTGGACAATAATGGTGTTGATCCCAAAAACAAAAGTTAGATAAAAATTGCCAAACCGGCAGTAAAGTGCCGTTTTCTTCGATCTCATTATTTTGTCGAGCACTTGATTTCACCATAGTGCCTCACATAATATTATATCTTATGTAAAGATTTTTTGTTAATTTGAATTTTGCAAGTAAGTAACACACCTGGGATTGCAAAATACCCCCCCCCCCCTATTTTCCCTTTTATTAAAAAGTGAAATAAAATACGGTCCTGTGTCCACTACTCTAGTGGATTTGACCAAAAGTAGGACATACATAAGATCTTTCACTGTCTATAGCTGGGTACCAATTCCCACCTGAGGTGACGAGTCTGGCGTTCGGTTTGTGCCCCGATAGCCTTTTTGCGCCTTCTATCTGACAAGCAAATAGAACCAATACGAACCGATCATGCCAATGGGCACTGGGTATTTGGCAATCGGAATTGTGACGTCGGTGGTCTAGCGGTTAGGCTACCGGACTCGTAATCGTGAGGTTGTGACGTCGGTGGTGTAGCGGTTAGGCTACCGGACTCGTAATCGTGAGGTTGTGACGTCGGTGGTGTAGTGGTTAGGCTACCGGACTCGTAATCGTGAGGTTGTGGGTTCGAAGGTTCGAGCCGCGGGCCCAACGTTGTGTCCTTGGGAAAGGCACTTTACACGAATTTTCCTCACTTCACCCAGGTAGGACCGTGGGAATGGGTACCCAGCTATAGACAGTGAAAGATCTTCTCAGTTTGTTAGTGTTTGACCGCTTAATCAGCTGCTTGCACTGTATGCTTCCCGGGAAGCTGAGATTGTTTCTGAGTGTTCTATGGTCTGCTGGGGTAATAATATTATAGTGTAAAGCGCATAGAGCTTGCTTTCGAGTGGGGACATGCGCTATACAAATAAATCCTATTCATTATTAGCATTATTTTGATATTATCTCTGCCTGTCTGCTGGGGGCATTGTGTCCCTCTTAGGGTGAGATAGAAAATGTAAGTGCATGTAACTATAATTGTAATTGTACATAATATAATAGTATATGGAATTGTATAAGTAACTGTAACTGTAAAGGTAACAGTAATTGTAAATTAAAGAAAATTATAAATATAATTCACGATTACGAGTCCGGTAGCCTAACCACTAGGTCACCGACACCACAACTGTAAATTACATCTAATTGTTAATATAATTGTAACTGTAAATTAAATGTAATTGTAAATGTAATGGCAAATGTTACTGTAACTGTAAATGTAATTATAAATGGCAGATACGTCGAGATATTTGCGAAAGAAAGAGGTGGAGGTCACCTGTTTTCAGAGGTAAAATTAAAGAGAAAATGGCCGCCAAAGATTAGTTATTTCCTTAGCTTGAGAGTCCGTGGTAACTAAAAATTTACTTTTTTTTTTGCCTTTCATCAACTTTTTAAAGAAAAATTCACACAGAAATGAGTTCTTTAATGGGCATGAAAGGTGATGAACCAAAAAACAAAAATTTGATAAAAATTCACAAACCTTCAGAAAAATGCAAGTTTCTTTATTTTGATTATTTTGACGAGAGCCTGATTCTACCACGCTGCCTCACAAATTATTGATGACGGTGAAAAACATCTTCCGTCACATATTTTTTTGGTCACTTCATCCAAGACTGTCAGACGCGAGCAATCTATAGGCCGGCACAATAAGACAGTGTGTTTGTGTATCTTCTGTTAACGCGCATGCAAATGTCGTCTCGCATTCGGAGAAAAAGATGTGAGCGTTGTCAAAGGCCTAGAGATCTGACATAGCTCATGGGAGACTGACATAGCGATAGAAGGGTACATTTGATCGCTTTTAAGCACAAGGGGGCTATCCCGGAAAAGCTGTTTTGAGAAAATCGAAGGTAAAGTTTTTGGACTCAACGTTCAGTTTCTTTAAAAGACCAGGAGAATTTTTCTCTATAACCAAACAAATGTACACACCAATGAAATCAAACTTCTCCTATAGCAACACTTAGATGAGTAACTTACTAAAAAAAAACTTATAAGAAGAGTGAAG
>NW_004797856.1:261692-263281 GCF_000002075.1 Aplysia californica | reverse complement strand
TGGGGTGAGGACGATAGGTGTCTGATAGGAAAGAAGAAGAAGCAAGCAAGCAAACTGCACCAGAGCACCCGCCTACCACCCACTAATGGTTACTGTGTGCTACTGGCCTTCTTTAGTTCTTTTAAAATTCATTACAAATCAGAACATATCAGTGTTTGTGTTTGTGATTTTGTCGTTATCTTCTTCGCTTAGATTTATAGGGTAGATTCTAGCCTATGTTTCCTTTTTAAAATGATTAATTTTACTTGTCTGTTCTTTTATGTGGTTATTACTGTTGTTGTTATTGTTTGTACTCTTGTTGTTGCTAAAGTGAGAGTTGGACGATAGGTGTTTGATAGCCAGAAAAGAAAAAGATGAAGCGAGCAAGCAAAACCACACCAGAGCACCCACCCGCCAACCACCCACTCTGACTCTGAGACAGGGACTCTCGCCAAAACGCTAGATCTAGCTACACGGCCTGGCAATGTGCCGGCTTCCCGCGCCTCCCCGGGTTAACTAGGTAATGATGTATGCAAAAATGCATAGGAGGAGCTGATGGAGTCGAAAGAGAGGTTTGGTGCGGGGGGGGAGGGGGGAGGCGAAGGAGAGAGGAGATCGAGATTAGGCGCGTGCAAAATGTAGGGAGAAACACAAGATAAGAAGTTATCTTATTCATAACTAAAAAAGCTATCCGATTTCTTCCTATACATAAAAGTGGCGTAGGTTAACCTGAGACGATACCGAATTTCATGTACGTATAGGAAGCTTTCGTCAGAGATCGCATTCCGAACCGATTTTGTGTCAAGTCCTCTGATTGGTTATTCAGTGTATTTCGACCAATCGAACGAGGTCATCTGGAAAGGGTACGGCTGCGGCGCCGTAACGCCATAATGTTGGCAAATTTATTCATAGATATTTATCCCTGTTTCGATTGTGACGGTTTCCTTCGAATGAAGAGTTGTCGGCCCCCGAAACACGTCGGGGTAAGCCCCCTTGGAATGATGTTCGCTTTGCTATGGGTTTCAAAGTAATGGTGCTTCCTCCCCTCGGCTACCGTCTGATTTGGAAAATATTACGACGTATTTCCCAGGGAAATAGGAAGCCGAGACTCGAAAGTTCTTCTGCTTTAGTGCTGGAAGCCGTGGTGGCAAAGGGTTAATGTATGTCGTGGCAAAGGGTTAATGTACTAGGACAGGAGATTGCTGCACGAACTCTCCTACTTACAAACGCTGCAGGAGCCATGTTGAAGGAGTGTCCTTTCCCAGCCAATCGCTGGCGGTATTTAGTACGACGTATCTGCAAAATTATTAATTTTTGCATCTTCGTTTAATGGACCCCTACTATACCCATTCTGTATCGTGCGTCAAAGGCAGTTTAGTTTTAGTAAGAGTTTTACGGCACTTGCAGCACAATAAGGTCATATAAGTGCCGAAGATTAGAGGTGTTAGAAGAGAGTAACAAACACAAAAAAGAGGAGGAGAGATAAGGACGAGAGATTTTTCATAGGAAAGAAGAAGCAAACCACACCAGAGCACCCGCCAACCACCCACGTCAAAGGCAGGAGGGCGTATCTGCACTACAAATAGGATATTTCACTAGGGAAAACAGAC
>NW_004797856.1:259381-261069 GCF_000002075.1 Aplysia californica | reverse complement strand
TGTCTGAAAGGGTGTGTGTATTTCTATTGCCCTACCTATAGAACCTATAGGAGACGTTTGGTTTCACTGGTGTGTATATTTGTTTGATTGTAGAGAAAACTCTCCTTGTCTTTTTAAGAAACTGAACCAGAGAAAAAAACTCTACGTTCGATTCTCTCAAAACAGCATTTTTTGGATAGCCCACTTGTGCTTAAAAGTTAAAGCGACCAAATGATAATGCAGTCGACCCTGTTTAAAAGGCCACCTGTATAACTCCATCACCCCCCCCCCCCCCTCCTGAGGCGAGAGGATACAATCATCATCACCCAGTGCCAGATCTGCGACAGACATCGGCGATCATAGTTCTCCATTCATTCCTTTGCTCGGATGCTCTTAAAAAAGCTACGTATCCCTGATCTTTCCTTGTCACCCATTTGTTTAGGTTCCCTAAGTAGGTTGTTCTGGGCCTACCCCTGCCTCGTCGTTTGCCTTCAATTTTGCCAGGGAGAGCTCTAGATCTTCAAGACCCTTATGTCTATTCAGGTGTTCCAAAATATTATGTGTAAATTGTGCCCTCTCGACTCGGGTTCGAGGATCCTGTGTCAGAATATCCGCAAGCCTATAGGACTCGAAAAGAATACTCTGGGCAAATGATCAGGGAGTAGAATGCCTCATTTTTAACTCTATCCGTACGCCCTGGGGTCATTTTGTATCCACGAGGTTGTATTCTTCACATTTTAGAATACTTCTAGTGCGAAGATCTCTTTGAAACTTTCAGTATTTCTCAAAAAATTATTTTGACAGACTGCTATGCAAAGTTTACGGATCGGATTAACGAGTAAATTTCTTCTCTGGAAAGTGGAGAAACAGAGTTCCCCACGTCGTATGGATACGATAGTAAAACACGACCTTCGGATAGGGTTAAAGATCATAATCTGTTGGCAAATTTGCTACCTACAACCAGCTTACAAATACCCCAACATACCTGCCACTATACTGTCTTCCCACTTAGCTCCTCTCGACACTTGTCTTGGCCCGATAGAATAGGCTAACACTAACAATATCAACTAAGCAGAGACTGTGCCCACCATGTCGGAACTTGACGATGACCGTAAAGATGGTTCCAGTAGGGAACGGGATAGAGGGTGCCCACGTCCCTCGTGACTCTTTGGAGCAGGGTAAGATAGGACTAACGCTAACATTACTTTAACGCCATTCCACATCATCACTCATCACCGTCATTATTTCTAAAATCATTCCCGCTGTCAGATCAATGACTTACACCTATAATCCTGGAATCTCTATCTGCTATTACAGTCACTTGTTATACTAAGTATGCACATAATACACTACTGGGCACTATCATACGCACTTTTTTCTTCTGATAAGATGGCGTCAATCTCATATAAAAAGGCAAGAGACGAATAAAAAGCACAAAAGAAAGAACAAAGTTCTTGATACAAACTGCTGTGCAAAGTATGGGTGACTAATTCGCCTTCTATGAAATAGATCTTTTGAGGAAAAGTTTCACCACAATTTTTGATCGTGCTATAATAATAGATAATGGGCGGTCTTCTTAGGCCGTGTCTACTGTAGACCTACTTTACTGGGTGACGGGCCCTTTAAGGCGGAGAGTGTGCATGTCAGTACTTAGCCACTCAAGCCGACAAGGTCTGAAACTATTCACCCGGCCATTTTGTGTACATCTT
>NW_004797856.1:256371-257501 GCF_000002075.1 Aplysia californica | reverse complement strand
TGTTACCCATTTGTTTAGGTTCCCTAAGTATGTTGTTCTGGGCCTACCCCTGCCTCGCTTGCCCTCAATTTTGCCAGTGAGAGCTATAGTATACACTTTTTAAAAAACTTTTCAAGACTGTGAAATAAGAAAATATAATGAGAAAATATGTATGGATAATGAAGTTTAGTTTCTTCAGACTTTGGAATGACTAGAATTTGCGTCTTCAATGAGTTAACCTCTAGGCCACGAGAGACCTCCGGTTAGGCATTTCGCCCTTGCATGCAAGAGACAGGAGGTCGATTCCCGAGTGGGGAGAACATTTTAAAGGAGTATTACGGTATTCTTAATATGAGGTAGGAAGAAGGCGGTGGCGATGGATTGGACATACTCTCAGGAAGTCAGGCAGCTGCATAACAAAGAACGTTTTGGATTGGAACCCACAGGGTAAGAGGTCAAGGGGAAGGCCATGTGGAACCTGGAGAAGAATAACGGAAATGGATGTACAGAAAAGTGGGAGGACAGGGAATAACATCAAGAGGCTAGCCCAGGATAGAGAAAGGTGGAAAGTGTTTGTCCGTGGTCTATACCTTGGTGCAGGGTGAGAAAGCAATGATGATGATGACGGTATTCTTTCTGCTGGCATGTTGTAACTCTCTCAGCCCAGGTTGGCCCTGACAGGCAAGGTTGGAAGCCCGCCTCCTAAATGATCAAAAATGTGTACGTTTGAGTACATTGATTGTGCGTGTGTGTATGTGTGAGTTTGTGTGTGTGTGTGTGTGTGTGTGTGTGTGTGTGTGTGTGTGTGTGTGTGTGCGCGCGTGTGTGTGTCTCGCTTTCAGATCTGGATCGTGGAAGACAGAATACTGTAATTCAGGGAAAAAAACTCACATCAGCTAGCAAAGACAAGAAAATAGCATTGCTTATTTGTTGTTGTCGAATATAAACTAGCCTTTTTCTGCGCTCCAAAGGTTAGCTACTTTTGGGGCCAGTCTCAAAGTTTTGAATGAGATTATTGCATTGAACGCTATTCTGTATGCTTCCTCGGAAGCTGAGAATGTTTCTGAGTGTTCTCAGAGGGTCTGCTGGGGTAATAATAGTTGTAAAGCGCAAAGAGCATGCTCTTGAGCCTGGGTATACGCTATATAAAT
>NW_004797856.1:253583-254978 GCF_000002075.1 Aplysia californica | reverse complement strand
GAGTTCAAAACAAAACCCAATCTTACCTTAGAACAAACGCGTTACATATTATGATTTCGTATTAGATCTAGATCCCGGGATATCTAAAAGGAAAGTCACGCTGTCTCAGCCAAGATAGGTTACACAAGATTACAACAACATCATTATATATATGAGCGGCCGTCATCTGATTCTTTTGGGGCTTACCTTTATTGCTGTTCTAGAGTTTCCTTCTGAATCTCAGAGAAAGGAAAGTGGGAGAGAGATATAATGATATTATGATATGTGAGGCAGCGTGGTGGAATCAGGCTCTCGTCAATTTTTGGGCACATAAAGTTATTGGTATGATCTTAAAGCTTGTGCAATTGTCTTTATTTGGATGAAAAAAATATCAGATTATCTTACATACAGGTGGAGATATTTGAGAATGAAGGAGGTGGGGGGATTCCTGTTTTCAGAGGTAAAATTAGTGAGAAAATAGCCGCCAAAAATTCGTTATTTCCTTAGCTTAAGAGTTCGTGGTAACTGAAAATTTACATATTTTGTGTCTTTAATCAACGTTTTTAAGAAAAATGAACACAGAAATGAGTTCTTTAATGGGCATGAAAGATGTCGAGCCAAAAAACAAAAATTTGATAAAAATTCACACACCTGCGGAAAAATGCAATTTTCTTCACTTGAATAAAAATCGATGTTTTTGCAATTGAAGGAGGTGGGGGTCACCTGGTTTCAGAGGTAATATTAGTTAGAAAATTGCCACTAAAATTTGATGACTTCCAAAGCTTGAGAGTCCTTGGAAACTGACCATTTACATTTTTCGCGCTTTTAATCAACGTTTTTCAGAAATACCAACACAGAAATGTGTTTTTAATTGGAGGAAAAAATGTGTTGAGCCAAAAAACAATATTTCTATAAAAATTGGCAAACTGTCGGAAATTTACCAATATCTTCAATTTCATCATTTTGACAAGCGCCTGATTTGACCACGGTGCCTCACATAATCATATAGGCCCAGCTGTGTGGATTTTTTAAAATAACTGTTAAATCAGAAATCTTCTAGCATAAAGCTGACAGGTGTTTATAAAAATATCGACCTTTTAAAACAAAGCGATACAAACCACTGTGCAAAAGCTGGAGACTTTACGTTCAATTGTTGAAAAAATAATTATTTGACAAAAAGTTGCGCCACGAATTTTTGACCCGCACAATAGGAGAAAATTGACTGGTCCCTCGTGACTCATTGGAGCAGAGGAAGATAGGACTAACGCTAACATTACTTAAACGCAATCCCACATCATCACTCATCACTGTAGGAGCGCCTAGGGGAGGATATCAACAGAGAAGTCCATACAGGGAATCAGACTTACTCTGCTCACATCTTTAGCTTCAACTGCACAATGTCTGCTTCGACTATCA
>NW_004797856.1:248974-251012 GCF_000002075.1 Aplysia californica | reverse complement strand
TTTGTATAATTATTTGTTCATTCGTTTACATTTTCTACTACCCCCTAGGGCGGTGCTACTGACTGAAGTGTATTTAGGCCATTCCCAAAGAGGGTGACATCTTAAGTTCTTATGCACAGTAGAATTTATTAGTAAATGGGCTGATTCATCAATGTCATGCTCATAACTGTGCCTGGACTGCAACAGGGAACTGCTGCTTTTTCTTTCCTAATCCTTACTATCGTCATTTTTCGTCTATTTCTTTGGTATGTTGGTCACACTCTTGTGACCCTCTATTTCCGGGGTGCCTTGATAGTCGAAGCAGCCTTTGTGCTCGTAAAGCTAGAGAGGTGAGCAGAGTAAGTCTGATTCTCTGTAAGGACTTCTCTGCTAACATCAACCCCTTGGCGCTCATATGACCAATGTAGTTGCAAGCGCCGTAAAACCTCTACAAAAACTAAAATACATTTTCTACTTTTCTTCGACTTACAGCGGGTCATACTGTGGACGGGGCAGGCAGCTCTCGAGGGCTTGAGGTTAAGGTGTTGGTCTCTCATTCTGAGGTCCTGGGTTCGAATCCATATCCGAAATATCCGAAATATTTTCTATTCTAAAATTGTCTCCTTTCACCGCCTTTCCTGCGCCGTAATGAAGAGGAATAACTTTGGATCCATAGGTCGCTATGGTTGTTCCGTTGGCTGCTTGCAAAGGTGGACCTGTCGCACCTGACGTTCTTTCAGCCCATGACGCTGTTGTCACAGAGACTTGGGCACCTGTGTCTATCAGGAAACGTTGTTTACACTTAATGTCCGTGGCAAACAGCTGAGTTGCTTTACAATCTGTCGTCGGTGTCGTAAGAGCTGTTGTTGAGCAACATTGCAGACCAACAGTCGGATCTTCTACTTCTACTGCTGGCCCGCTCTCCCGTTTCTCTGATGCTTTTTGTGTTGGAAATTCTTAAAGTGCTTGCATGGACTGCTGCAGCATCCTGCGTTAGATCCACATTTTCGATGGAACCAGCAAATAGCATAAGCTTCGGAAAGGTCTGAAACAGAATCAGTAGGTCGCACCGCTGTATAGACTTTCAAATTTGGCGAAAGGGAGTTGTACAGGTTATCCGCTTCTTTCGCAAATGCGCGGTAATCTGTTCTGTGGTGGGAGTTCGCCAGAGGAGCTCTAATAGGTTCTGGCAGCAGCTGTAAAAAAAATATGGCGAAACAGAAAACACGGTTTGTGTTCTCCCAACAAAGCTAGCATTTTTTTCCATCATCTCTGAGGGCCTGTTATCGCCCAGTTCTTTTATGCTCAATAAGGCCGCTGCTTTTTCTTCCTCTGATAAACTATAGGCCTCTATGAGGAAAGACTTGAGTGTGTCGTACTTTTGACTTGAAGGAGGTGAGGAAATTATGGATATGGATCTTGCTGCTGTAGCTGCATCAAGCGCCGCTACGACGTAGTAGTATTTTGTCTCGTCAGTTGTGATCCCACGCAAAGTAAATTGGGCCTCGGTTTGTGCGAACCACGCGGAAGGACATGAAGTCCAGAACGTAGGAAGTTTGAGAGCTACAGTTTTGATTGCCATGATTTAAGAAACGTATCGCCGTTACTAGATTCTAGGTTATGCTACATTAAATCTAGATGTCAAGACAAGTTTACCTTAAATCACGTCGGGGTCACCAATGAAGCATGAAGAGACACACAGACAAGTAAGTTGTTGCAGGACGAGACATAACTTTCATACATTCCACCCGAACAGCTTGGACGCTTTCACTGAACTGTTAACTCATGAACTCAAGTGCGACGTACATAACAACAGCACACCTCAACAATGTCGTCTTAAAGTTAGTCGCCACAAACTGATTTTTAGCTTGTTACCAAAGTTGGCTAAAATCATAAAACTGGACAGGATTGACCTTTTGGTGATTTGTTATGAACCGAAAGTTGGACAAAGCAGACCAACAAATTATCTCTGATGGCTTATTTTTCGTTTCGCAGTTCAGAAATGTATTGTAGACCCTGCATTTGTTTTCGGGCTCTCTCCCAACCCGCCACCCCCCCC
>NW_004797856.1:240769-248777 GCF_000002075.1 Aplysia californica | reverse complement strand
AGAGAGAGAGAGAGAGAGAGAGAGAGAGAGAAAGAAAGAGAGCACATAATATTAATTCTTAAAATTGGAAAAACAAGAAAACAGAGACAAGGTTTCCGAGCATACATAGTTGTAATTTTATTATCCTAAACATAAAAAAATACATTATTTACAATGAGAAGGGGCAAAAAATCCCCAAAACAAAACAAACACATAGTTGATTCCTTGGCTAGGATTATATGACAATACTTTAGGCACTTTCAGATACAGTAACAAGTGCCAGAGTTTTAGTTTAGTAGAGGTTTTTCGATGCTTGCAACTGCATAATATTAAGGTCATATGAGCGCCAGAAGATTAGAGCTGTTACAAGAGAGTAACAAACATAAAAAAGATGAAGGGGAGATAAGGACGATAGATATTTGATAGGAAAGAAGAAGCAGCAAACCACACCAGAGCACCCGCCAACCATCCATGAAGTGCCAGAACCACATTCAAACGATAGCAACATTGACATACCTGTCCCTGTGGTTTTATGCACCCCTCATAATTTAGCAGAATTTGATCATTTTTTGCATAATTCCTGAAGATTTTCCTTTATCGTTCTTTCTTAAAATTAACAGAATCGCATAATTTCACATTTCTGGGCTCAGTTTGCATAATTTCAGAACTTTTCTTGCATAAAACGACGGGGACAGACATACACCACACCGCAGATGCAGAACTAGGCCCTATCTGTCTCTGAGGTTTTAAATACACCCTGCATAATTTAGCAAAATTTGATCATTTTTTGCATAATTTTGAATTATTTTCCTTTATCATTCTTAGTAAAAATAGACAGAATCGCATAATTTCACATTTTTGGGCTCAGTTTGCATAATTTCATAATTTTTCTTGCATAAAACGACGGGGGACAGCCCTATGTAGAGATATGTGGGTGGCTGGCAGGTGCATTGGTTGGTCGCGGGCAGTATTGCATACAGAGGTAAATCACTCTTGCCAACCTTTTGAGATACGTCCGTATGCACTACTACTACCCGCATGGTGTGGTTTGCTCCTTTCTTGTCAAACATTTTTAATCTTTATACGAGAGGCAGCGAGGTGAAATCAGGCGCTCGTCAAAATACAAAAATAGGAAAAACAGGCCTTTTTCCGCCAGTTCGGAAATTTTTATCAAATTTTTACTTTTTTCGCACAACCCCTTTTATGTCCATATAAAGACACATTTCCATGTGAATTTTACTGAAAAACATTGATTTAAGGTACAAAATATACCATTTTAGCTTTTTTCAAGGACTCTTTATCTACAAGAGTTACCAAACTTTGGCGGCCATTTTCTCGCTAATTTCACCACTGAAACCAGGCGACCTCACTTCCTTCAATCGTGAATATCTTGAGTTCTATTCAAGATAGAAGGTTATTTATTTAATTGAAAGCAAGGTAAATAAAACAACTCTCAGACGATACCTATGACTTCCCATGCCCAAATATTGACGAGCGCCTGATTCCACCCCGTCATGACCAACATAATTGCCATCTCTTCTCTTTCTTTTATAATTCGTATGTTACTATCTAGTAACACTTAATTTTTGGCATGTTCATTTACTACTTCCCTGGGCTCAGACAGAGAATCAGTGTTTCAAAACTCCACATCTTTATTCATGAGTCGGGTCCAACCTACGACCCCCAAAAGCATAGATCTATATCTTCCATCCAGTAGACTCTACATTCAGTGCATGTTTAGTTTAGTTTTAATAAGAGTTTTACTTCACTTGCAATGCAATAGGGCCATACAGACCTAAATGCCGAAGAATATATTGTGTTACAAGAGAGTAACATACATAAAAAAGGCGGAGGGGAGATAAGGATGATAGATGTTTTATCGGAAAGAAGGAGCAAACCACACCCGAGCACCCGCCAACCACCCACTTCAGTGCATGACAAACCCCCCGGTAGTCCTGTAGCTAGCCACAAGAACCCTGTCTGTCCCCGGGGTATTATGCACCCCGCATAATTTAGCAAAATTTGATCATTTTTGGCATAATTTCTGTTTATTTTTCCTTTATCAATTTTTGTTAAAATTAACAGAGTCACATAATTTCAAATTTCTGGGCTCAGTTTGCATAATTTCAGAATTTTTTTGGCATAAAACGGCAACGACAGTCCTATATTCTTCTCACCCAACAAGACATTCAGGCTCACAGACATGTGGGTCCTTCATCATGTGGGTTCCCCTTTCAGGATGGAGAAAGTACACGACTAACTTTAGTAGTATGAAGTAGTAGTATGAAGTACGGCTGTGGTCAGGCTAGTCGCCTATCAGCCAGTAATACATCAGCAGCAAGCTATTCAACTATTTGAAGCCCAGAAAGCAAAAAAAACTTTCAGATGAGAACCCCCCCCAAAAAACCCCCCAACAAACCCAACTGTTTTATTCTTTTAAAAACTGTACCCAAATTATGTTGTTTTTTTCTTCTGTTTTTTTCTTCTTAAATCAACATTTACATTAGAATTTTCACAAAATATTTCTGGAACACATGTAATTGATATCACAGATTAAAAAACTACTATAAATGGTCGCTTTTAAGCACAACGGGGCTATCCCGAAAAACGCTGTTTTGAAAAAAATTGAAGTTAAAGTTTTTGGATCCATATTCAGCCTTTGTAAAAGACAAGGAGTGTTTACTCTAAAACCAAACGAATATACACACCAAAGAAACCAAATTTCTCCTATAGGTAGGGCAATGCCCACTTCTGGTGTAGGTCCAGATTTCTGGAAACCTCCGAAACCTGGGTTAGCCCGCTTGTCCTTAAAAGCGACCAAATAAAAATTCCAAAAGTTGGGTTTTGTACATTAGATCAGCTGGCTGAGAACACAAACATTGCCGACGTGACGTAAGATTTTATTCCTCTCCGTCGTCCAGTTCTCCCTTCTGTATAGGTTTGGCTTCTCTCAGTAGCTCCTGGGTGGCCGCCTCGCGGGCGTGCACCATCTTCATCCTGGCTCGCTTGAAGGCTTCTGCACGACACAACAAGAAAAAAATTGGTGCTTGTTGAGTGGATGGTCATGGTACATTAGCAGGATCGCACACACACAATTGTCTAAGATTGATTGAACTAGATTTCGTACACACACAATTGTCTCAGATTGATTAAATAAATAAACTAAATGTCACACACGCACAATTGTCTGAGATTGATTAAACTAAATGTCACACACACACACACAATTGTCTGAGGTTGATTAAACTAAATGTCGCACACATACAATTGTCTGAGATTGATTAAACTAAATGTCACACACACACACACAATTGTCTGAGGTTGATTAAACTAAATGTCGCACACATACAATTGTCTGAGATTGATTAAACTAAATGTCGCACCTGTAAAGTTGTGTATGATTGACTGAACTAAATGTCGTACACATACAATTGTCTGAGATTGATTAAACTAAATGTTGCACACATACAATTGTGTCTGACATTGATTAAACTAAATGTTGCACACATACAATAGTCTCAGATTGCTAGTTTTAGTAAGGGTCAAATAAACTACAATGTAAAGAAAAGCCATGTCTCTGACTTACCTAAGACACTAGTGATGTTTGCTTGCATGGCAGTGATTCTGTAAAGAGAATGAAAAAGACACTTTTCAGTACATGAAGGTCCAAAATGTGCAGTGAGGGACACTGTCGGAGGGAGACTGTCGGAGGGAGACTGTCGGAGGGACACTGTCGGAGGGACACTGTCGGAGGGAGACTGTCGGAGGGACACTGTCGGAGGGACACTGTCGGAGGGAGACTGTCGGAGGGAGACTGTCGGAGGGACACTGTCGGAGGGACACTGTCGGAGGGACACGGTCGGAGGGACACTGTCGGAGGGACACTGTCGGAGGGACACTGTCGGAGGGACACTGTCGGAGGGACACGGTCGGAGGGACACTGTCGGAGGGACACTGTCGGAGGGACACGGTCGGAGGGACACTGTCGGAGGGACACTGTCGGAGGGACACGGTCGGAGGGACACTGTCGGAGGGACACGGTCGGAGGGACACTGTCGGAGGGACACTGTCGGAGGGATACTGTCGTCTTCATAAAATTGTTCCCCAGATCTCTCTGACATTCTTACATCCTTCAGCATAAACAAAATGTGAGGCAGCGTGGTGGAATCAGGCTCTCGTCCATTTTGAGGCATGTAGAGTTATTGGTATCATCTTAAAGTAAAGCTCATTCACTTGTCTTTATTTGAATGAAAAAAATATTCATTTATCTTGAATACAGGTCGACATATTTGCAAATAAACGAGGTAGAGGTCACCTGTTTTCAGAGGTAAAATTAGTGAGAAAATGGCCGCCAAAGATTAGTTATTTCCTTAGATTAAAAGTCCGTGGTAACTGAAATTTACATTTTTTGTGCCTTTAATCAACGTTTAAAAAAACCCTCCACACACAAATGAGTTCCTTAATGGGCATGAAAGGTGTTGAGCCAAAAAACGAAAATTTGATAAAAATTCACAAACCCGAGGAAAAATGCCAGTTTCTTTACTTTGATTAATTTGACGAGAGCCTGATTCCACCATGCTGCCTTACATACACATTTCAGATCACAAGTAACATTGCCAGGATATTTTTGTGTTAGTAGAGGTTTTACGGCGCTCGCAACTGTATAAGGTCATATGATGAGCGCCAAGGGGTGGATGTCAACAGAGAAGTCCTTACAGGGAATCAGACTTACTCTGCTCACCTCTCTAGCTTCAACAACACAAAGTCTGCTTCGACTATCAAGGCACCCCGGAAATAGCGGGTCACAAGAGAGTGACAAACATACAAAAAAAGTAGAGGGAAATGACGATAGTAAGGGTTAGGAAAGAAAAAGCAGCAGTTCTCTGTTGTAGTTCAAGCACAGTTATGAGCATGACATTGTTGGATCAGCCCATTTACAATTCTACTGTGCAGGAACGAGAAATGTCCCCCCCTTTGGGAATGGCCTAAAGACACTACAGTCAGTGGCACCGCTGCTGGGGGTTGTCAGGATATGGTATGATCCTCTGCATGTGTTTTGGAAGACCTAATCCTCATTATCGATTTAAATCGTTCACAGCTTATACTCGTATGGAATAGAGTGCTATAGAAATGCAATCTTATATTATCATTATTAACCCTATCCGCACGTCATGTTTTACTTTCGTATCCATACGACGTGGGAAACTCTGCGCCACCACTTTCAAGGAGGAAATTTACTCGTTAATCCGATCCGTAGGCTTTGCATAGCAGTCTGTCAAAATGTTTTTTGAGAAATACTGAATTTCAAAGAGACCCTCCTACTAGAAGTATTCTAAAATGTGAATAATACAACCCCGGGGGTATAAAATGACCCCAGGCGTACGGGTAGGCTTAAATCTGTATGTGGCATCTCCAAACTTACAGCAACACCTCAAAGAGTCTCCCTCATTAAGTAAAGCTGTCCCCGCGGTTTTATGCACCTCGCATAATTTAGCAAAATTTGATCATTTTTTGCATAATCTCTATTTTCCTTTATCATTCTTTGTTAAAATTAACAGAATTGCATAATTTCACATTTTTTGGGGCTCGGTTGGCATAATTTCAGAATTTTTCTTGCATAAAACGACGGGGACAGGTAAAGAAATCAAGGCCAATAAATATTCTAACGATGTAATCAGACTTGACAGACGCAGGGAAAACTTCAGCACTGGTAGCTGTGTGGTATCCACAGGAACAACATAAACAAGGCTTTTAGTTTTAGTAAGAGTTTTACGGCACTTGCAACACAATAAGGTCATATAAGTGCTGAAGATTAGAGGTGTTGCAAGAGAGTAATAAACCCAAAAAAGAAGAAGGGGAGATAAAGACGATAGACGTTTGAGAGGAAAGAAGAAGCAAACCACACCACAGCACCCGCCAACCACAGACGAATAAGACTTTACGACATCAAATTAAGCAAAATCATCCAAAGGAAGACGTATTGACATAAAGCAGAAGAGCACTACATTTAGTTGAAAATGTCGAACAGAAAATATATGGGTGACCTTTTTTGAGCTATGCATCAATATTTCAGAAAGATTCAGTAGAGCTGCAATAAGCTGGAGTAATTTCCGTCCCCGAGGTTTTATGCCCCCGCATAATTTAGCAAAATTTGATCATTTTTGGCATAATTTCTGATTATTTTCCTTTCTCATTCTTTGTTCAAATTAACAGAATCGAATAATTTCACATTTTTGGGCTCAGTTTGCATGATTTCAGAATTTTTCTTGCGTAAAACGACGGGGATTGATAAACTAGACTTTATGACATCAAATTAAAACAAAATCATCCAAAGGAAGACGTATCGGCATAAAGCAGGAGGGCATTTCATGTAGCTGAAAAAGTTGAACAGAAAATAATATAGGGGTGACCTTTTTTTTGGGCTGTGTATCGATATCGGTAAGATTCAGTCGAGCTTCAATAAGCTGGTGTAATATGTCCCCGTGGTTTTATGCACCCTGCATAATATAGCAAAATTTGATCATTTTTTGTATAATCTCTAATTATTTTCCTTTATCATTCTTTGTTAAAATTAACAGAAATGCATAATAATTTCACATTTTTGGGCTCAGTTTGTATAATTTCAGAATTTCTTTTGCATGAAACAGCTGGGACAGAGTAATAACAGCTGTCTTTGACTGGGACTTTTTCTTCAATCCTTACCCCAACGTCTCGAGCAATGTACCCAACGACCTCTTGTTTGCCTTGGACTCCATGAAGGTCCTGTGGAACAGACGCACAAAGTTTTCAGTTGCATTTGAACAATTGTAAAATACACAATTAATACTGCTCTTCAACAAACAATTTTTAGTTTCAGTAAGAGTTTTACGGCACTTGCAACAAAATAATAAGGTCAAATAAGTGCCGAAGATTACAGGTGTTACAAGAGAGAAACAAACACAAAAAAAGAAGGAAGGGAGATAAAGACGATAGATATTTGATAGGAAAGAAGAAGCAAACCACACTAGATCACCAGCAAAACACCCACTTAACGAACAATATGTGCGTGTGCCTGGTGAAAGGTACCAAATGACGCATTTTGAAGAATCTAATTTTTTATTTTTTTTATTTTCATGTTCAGAGATCATTTCTGAACAATAAACTTTTTGAATTTTTAAGATATCCTTCGTACTTTTTGAGATATGTGTCTTTTGGTACCTTTCTCCGGGCACGCTCACATATTTCCACCCGCTTTCTCAAAAATAAATTCAAACAATTGCACTGGATGAGAAAGTAAAGTGAAAAATAAAACTGGTAAATTTTTGTGTGCCCCAACTACAAGTTTTGATTAGAGAGGAAGAATGTAGTGAATATACAGTGGAGTCAACTGAAACCGAAATCTGTGGGACCACTGGATTTTCAAAGGTCAAACTAACCAGTCTCTCATATACATTCAAGAACTCATTGTTTGTACCATACACACCATCACGTGAACTAAGATCCAGTGGCTCTAGACTAATTTCAACACCTCGTGTGTCACTGAAGAAATATGGTGAGAGAGCTTTTTCTTTTTCTGGGCCAACAGTTTGGAACACTCTCCCTCATGATTTGAGGAGCGAAATAAAACTTGATACCTTCAAAAGGGGACTCAAAACACATCTATTGAAGAAATATTTTAATTAATGGACAGTACCTTGCCTTTTTGTATGAGCATTTTTTATTGTCTGAAAGAATGTTGCTGTCAAAAAGTGCCCACAAGATGAATTTGTATGGTGTTAGTATGAATGCGTTTTTAATCTCCTAGGTACGCCTTGGGCCCATGCTGTAGGGAAAGGCGGGATACAAATGCTCTCTTATTTAAAAAAATTTTTTTTTTGGGGGGGGGGGGGGGGATTTTGATTAGAGACATTGCCCAAAATTCACCCGCGTAGTTCACGGGGCCCTGTCCAAGAGACAGGGGAGCAAAGAATAGGACCACTGTATCCGTACCGCGCATGTCGTAGAAGGCGACTAAGGTCGGTTGTATAAAGGGTTTGGCAGCCCTTTCCCA